>NC_074671.1:62278226-62358226 GCF_029448725.1 Salvelinus fontinalis
ACTACCTAACAGAGCTTGGCTGAGACGAGCAGGGTCTTTTCACTGTTACACTGGGCTAAATGAACACAAAGCACAGCTTCCATCACTCTGCACACACGTGACTAACGTGAAGCTCTCTTGCTGTTTTCTTTTAACAGAGCACTCTTCTTAGCAGAGACTCTCTCATAGTTTGATGCCTGGAGAGGACACATACAGACACTGGGAAAGACACTGGGGATCATCCTCTAACCCCCCATCACCCCTTACTGGGGATCATCCTTTACCCCCCCATCACCCCACACTGGGGATCATCCTCTACCCCCCCATCACCCCACACTGGGGATCATCCTCTACCCCCCCCATCACCCCACACTGGGGAGGAGAGAGGAGAGGTTCTCAGACCACACTGGGCAAGCAGAGAACACCATGGAGAGGTCAGTGACCTTGCATCCAGCAGCAGAGGGAATGGCTACCTCTGAGTGACAGGCAGTACATCCACTGGACTGACCATGGCACAGGACTTGGGACAGTCTGATCAGGCTTCAGATACACATCGATCACCATGACCTAAGAGGAAGAGTAATGTTCAGAGCTGGGACAAAGACCTCTGGATGCACAGGACAAATAGCACTGTGTGTGTGTGTGTGTATTGGTGAATGTGTGTATTGGTGTGTATGTGAGACAAAGTATGGTGCTTATTCCTGTCTGCTCTTTTGTGTGTGAGAGTGAATAGTTTCTCCATCTCCCTGTCTATTCTATTCTTCTCTCTCACTAACAACACACACTGAATGACGATGTCATCCCGGAGTTTCTGTCACTGCCACCTCTACACAGTGCACGCTCTCTCTGTGAAGTCGCTGAATGATGATGTCACTCTGGAGTTTCTGCCACTGCCCAGTCACGGTGGAAGGCCGGAGTTGAGACAACGTTTGGGTTGTGTTGTGTGAATGGTGTGGATCCCCCATACCATTGTGTTTTTCAGTGCCATTGTAAAGCACCTATTGGCCTTGACTCTGTGGATAGAGGACACAGTGTTTCTTAATCATTGTGTTTAATGCAATGATACAATGTGTGTTATACCCAGTAGGTTTGGACTAGAGGGTACTACTAACAGCGCTAGTGAGAGAAACTGGAACTTTAGGGACGCAGGTAGCCTAGCGGTTAAGAGCGTTGGGCCAGTAACCGAAAGGTCGGTGGTTCAAATCCTCGAGCCGACTAGGTGAAAAGAAATCTGTCGATGTGCCCTTGAGCAAGGCACTTAACCCTAATTGCTCCTGTAAGTCGCTCTGGATAAGAGCGTCGGCTAAATGACGTAAATGTACTGGGTTGTGATTATGTGCCATCTATCCTTCGAAGACTGTTTATAATAGTTTTATAAGTAGTTTATCAACTCTGCCTGTCATGGTGTGATTACAATGCAGTAAATGATTGTACAAGTGGAACTGAAAGCGCTTGTGTGTCTGTCTGTGTGTGTTTAAGATAACCAAGGTGTGTTTAGTTTTCTTATCAATGTTGTGTAAACTGCTAAACACACAACTTTATCTCCACACACACACTCCACACACACACACACACACACACACACACACACACACACTGCCCTTCATGCAAACATACTGGCTGTCAACTTACCACAGCTTTCTCTTTCTTACGCCTGCAAAACTTGTAGAAGGATTCGTTACAATTGTTCATGTTTAGTGTTGTTTTTTCCACTTCTTTCAGTGTATTTATTGTTCATGGCGTTTGTGCTTTTCTATGTTATTTTCTTTCTATGCTTGTTCTATGTCACTGTGTTCCTGTGTTACATTTTTCTGTCTGTCAATGAGACGGTTGTTTCACAGCCCAGCTCCCTGTCTGTCAATGAGACGTTGTTTCACTGAGTTTAAGTCATAGGCGACAGGCAACAATGGCTTTGTCTATTTATGATCATCACGTACTGTTACTCTAAGAGATCTGGTAATCACACACACACACACACACACACACACACACACACACACAGTATCTTGGAAAGTGCATGTTGGTGAACACTAAACACACACACTTTAGTTGTATTTCTCCTTTAGTTTACCTTGTTATAATAACTTGTACCATAACTGTGGCTTTTTGCAATAACACTTACCGTCCATTACAAACTAATGCCTAATGAACTATTTCTTATTTAACTCCAGAGATGCAGTTTAACCACAGCATTTCCCTCAAACAGACAGCTTCAATCTCATTCAATAAAGTCTACTTCATCTACACATCTTCTCCACTGTCCTTCATTCAGTTTATAAGGACCTTTTGTCCCCCTTTAAGTGTTACGTCTTTATGGTAGTAAAGTATGTCTTATAAATCATTGTATTAAAGTATGTCTTGTAAACTGTGGTATGTCTTATAAACTATTTGTGAATCAACAATGTAGTTCTTATGAAGACTATATTAATGCTCTAGAAAGTCTTAATATAAGTGGGTCAGTTAATTGTTCTGTTTTCTGACACACATGTCCTCTGTTGTGTCTGAGGCGCTGGCTGTTTTCCGCCCGGCGACTCATGATGTGGCTTGGGGTTGGGAGGTTGGGGAGGGGCTGACCACTCAGCTCAGGGTTGTATGTGAGGAATGTGGTTGAGCAACTCATTCCTAGGCCTGAGAGCCTCAGAGCTTACACACACGCTAGCCTGAGAGGAGTGATGACATCACTTCTCTGAGAGGATAACAACAACTATGTCAGATAGATAACAACAACTCTGTCAGATAGATAATAACAACTATGTCAGATAGATAACAACAACTATGAGATAAATAACAACAACTATGTCAGATAGATAACAACAACTATGAGATAAATAACAACAACTATGTCAGATAGATAACAACAACTATGAGATAAATAACAACAACTATGTCAGATAGATAACAACAACTCTGTCAGATAGATAACAACAACTATGAGATAAATAACAACAACTATGTCAGATAAATAACAACAACTATGTCAGATAGATAACAACAACTATGTCAGATAGATAACAACAACTCTGTCAGATAGATAATAACAACTATGTCAGATAGATAATAACAACTATGTCAGATAGATAACAACAACTATGTCAGATAGATAACAACAACTATGTCAGATAGATAATAACAACTATGTCAGATAGATAACAACAACTATGTCAGATAGATAACAACAACTATGTCAGATAGATAACAACAACTATGCCAGATAGATAACAACAACTCTGTCAGTTACACCCGTAGCACACAAGGGGTCTGGTTCCCGGACACAGAAGCAGCATGCTTTTAGTCTAGGACTAAGCCCAAACTGGTTCCGGGAAACTGGCCCAAGAAGTCAAACCGCTCTGAGGTTTTATTTCCAATAGAAATGATAACATCTGGTCCATATTGGAAACCCAGGAAGAGGATACAACTGAGGACTGAGCAGGAAAGAGAGTATCTGTTGTCATCCTCTGTGGATGAGAGTACAATAGCAGGAAACCACTGGTGGTAAAGCTGGGCAGGTGCAGAGTAGTGTGGGTGTGCTCATGGGAGCGAAAAAATCTGTTAAGGAATTCCTAGATCCACATACCTGACCTACACAGACAGAGACACAGACGTTTGCAAGCATGCACGCATGCACAAACACACACACACACACACACACACACACACACTTCCATTTGTGGACATTGTCTATGAGTACTACCAAGTGGTGTAGTGAGAGTGGTTGGTTGGCCTGGGTGAGAGACAGGGGGTGTGCGTCTCAAATGGCACCATACTTCCTAAAATGGCACCATACTTCCTAAAATGGCACCATACTTCCTAAAATGGCACCCTATTCCCTAAAATGGCACCATACTTCCTAAAATGGCACCATACTTCCTAAAATGGCACCATACTTCCTAAAATGGCACCCTACTTCCTAAAATGGCACCATACTTCCTAAAATGGCACCATACTTCCTAAAATGGCACCATACTTCCTAAAATGGCACCCTACTTCCTAAATAGTGCACTACTTTTGACCAGGGCAAATGACAACCTATTCCCTGTATAGTGCACTACTTTTTATTGGGGCAAATTGCACTCTATTTCCTAAATAGTGCACTACTTTTGACCAGGGCAAATGGCAACCTATTCCCTGTATAGTGCACTACTTGTTTCATTGCACTCTATTTCATATAGAGTGTACTACTTTTGACCAGGACAATTGCACTCTGTTTCATATATAGTGTACTACTTTTGACCAGGGCAAATTGCACTCTATTTCATATATAGTGCACTACTTTTTACTGGGGCAAATGGCACCCTATTCCCTACATAGTAAACCATTTTTGACCAGAGCCCAAAAAGTAGTGCACTACATAGGGAATATAGGATGCCATTTTGGGAAAACCTGGCTCTGCCCTGAGACCTGTTGTCTCCTCAGAGTTAAACAAGCAGCCTGTCGGTCCCCAGCTGGGGGGGGGGGGGGACCAGGGGACCGCTGGCTCTGATCTGAGACCTGTTGTCTCCTCAGAGTTGAACAAGCAGCCTGTCGGTCCCGAGCTGGGGGGGACCAGGGGGCCGCTGACTCTGTTCTGAGACCTGTTGGCCCCAGGCCTGTGGGGCTCTATAGGCTTTACATTCACATGGTAATGTTCTGGGGTCGCATGCTTTGTCCATTGGGAAACTAAGTTCACAGGGCACTAAAACACTGCTCAGAGGTCTATATAAGACAGTGTCAAATAAGACACAAAACAGGGAGCGAGAGAAAGAGAGAAAGAGGGGGAGGGAGAGAGAGAGAGATGCTAAGCCAATGGTTGCTTAGTTTACAGGTGTTAGGCTGCTACACTGTTTGTCATCAAACAGCTAGAATGGGATTATTTCAATCAAATGAATTAACAAGTATTATGTGTGGACTGAATTGATTCCCACCCTCGTCTAAAACCGTCACAAAGTCAGCTACGTTTGTGTCAGCATAGGGTCTCGGCTACTCGTAACATCCAGTGGTTTCATGCTAGGCCTCCAGTCCCCTGGATCACGTCACCCGTTGTAGGCTACAGTGTCTTTGCCTTTTAAATTATATTCATCTAACATTAAAAATTAACCTTTTGAATGAATGTATTCCAAAAGAAGTAAAAACATTTCACTGTAGGCAAATTATTGCCTAACAATGTCATGTGTAAAAAATAGCCTAAATCACATTTTTTAAAAGCTGAATATTAATAGATGTAATAAAGTAATTATTTAAATATCGAATGAATTAACATATTACAGATTTACCGTCCCTTTCCTTCTGTATTCTCATAGCGGCATTTTAGTTCAAACGGTGCCCATTCTGCGGTAGGAAGCACCTGCCTACGTCACATACAGCACCTGTTTCGGGGTGGGGTCTGTCTGTCTCCGCAGCCATCAAACCAAATCCCCGAAGGGTGTCGGACAAGGAAGGAGCCGTCTTCAAGACAAAACACAAGACCGACAGAACAATGGGGAGTCTGTTTAGGAGCATAATGTAGGTCTTTCCTTTTTTTTATAGATAATTAATTGGACGATATAATATTTATTAGTTTAATGGATCAATCATCAACGATGAGGAGGTTGATACTGGCCGCGTTCGTCCTCTCTTCCCTACCGACAGGTGAGTTTTTGTTGATGAAAATTAGCAATTCATATTTGAATCGTTAATGTTGTCAATTCGTCCTGTTCTTGCATTAGAGCTTCGTTTCATTTAGTCGCGTCAACAGTTTATGCTATTGTACTGTATCCATTCACAACCCAAAAAGTTCCAATAACTAGCCAGTTAGACACGAGCCGGGGTATCGGTCACATGATGGACAGATACCGATGAGTTCTCACGATGACTCGCACTGTAGTCCTATCAAGTTACAGTTACTGATCTTATCTAGATTTAGATCTACTCATAATGAAATACTGTAGATTGAAAATGGAATTCACCTTTTTTGAGCAAAACTCCTGTTGGTTTGGCTCCAGCTGGGGCGCTCGAGAGAGGTGGAATGGGTGTTAGTTATCCTGACATTTCACCTCAATAATTGTAATTATGGAGGGTATTCAAGGACAAGGACATAGACCCCCGACAGTCACAAAGTAACCTGATTAGCCTAAATGGCAACCTGGTCTCAGAGCATTTCGTATTATTCTGTATGTAAATCCGGGACACTCCATTTAGTGTGATATGTTATGTTTGGTATGGTTACATAAGACGAACTGTTACTTAAGGCGAAAACGAAAGTAGTGTGGGTGGGTGGGTGGGTGTATAATGAAAACGTCTAGCTCTAGCAACCCAAAGGTTACGAGTTCATCACGGACAACTTCAGCATTTTAGCTAATTAGGAACTTTTCAACTACTTGCTACTTTGATCTACTTAGCATGTTAGCTAACCCTTCCTCTAACAGTTTTAGCTAACCCTTCCCCTAACAGTTTTAGCTAACCCTTCCCCTAACAGTGTTAGCTAACCCTTCCCCTAACAGTGTTAGCTAACCCTTCCCCTAACAGTGTTAGCTAACCCTTGCCCTAACAGTGTTAGCTAACCCTTGCCCTAACAGTTTTAGCTAACCCTTCCCCTAACAGTTTTAGCTAACCCTTCCCCTAACAGTTTTAGCTAACCCTTCCCCTAACAGTTTTAGCTAACCCTTCCCCTAACAGTGTTAGCTAACCCTTCCCCTAACAATTTTAGCTAACCCTTCCCCTAACAGTGTTAGCTAACCCTTCCCCTAACAGTGTTAGCTAACCCTTCCCCTAACAGTGTTAGCTAACCTTTCCCCTAACAGTGTTAGCTAACCCTTCCACTAACAGTGTTAGCTAACCCTTCCCCTAACAGTGTTAGCTAACCCTTCCCCTAACAGTGTTAGCTAACCCTTCCCCTAACAGTGTTAGCTAACCCTTCCCCTAACAGTGTTAGCTAACCCTTCCCCTAACAGTGTTAGCTAACCCTTCCCCTAACAGTGTTAGCTAACCCTTCCCCTAACAGTGTTAGCTAACCCTTCCCCTAACAGTGTTAGCTAACCCTTCCCCTAACAGTGTTAGCTAACCCTTCCCCTAACAGTGTTAGCTAACCCTTCCCCTAACAGTGTTAGCTAACCCTTCCCCTAACAGTGTTAGCTAACCCTTCCCCTAACAGTGTTAGCTAACCCTTCCCCTAACAGTGTTAACTAACCCTTCCCCTAACAGTGTTAGCTAACCCTTCCCCTAACAGTGTTAGCTAACCCTTCCCCTAACAGTGTTAGCTAACCCTTCCCCTAACAGTGTTAGCTAACCCTTCCCCTAACAGTGTTAGCTAACCCTTCCCCTAACAGTGTTAGCTAACCCTTCCCCTAACAGTGTTAGCTAACCCTTCCCCTAACAGTGTTAGCTAACCCTTCCCCTAACAGTGCTAGCTAACCCTTCCCCTAACAGTGCTAGCTAACCCTTCCCCTAACAGTGCTAGCTAACCCTTCCCCTAACAGTGCTAGCTAACCCTTCCCCTAACAGTGTTAGCTAACCTTTCCCCTAACAGTGTTAGCTAACCTTTCCCCTAACAGTGTTAGCTAACCTTTCCCCTAACAGTGTTAGCTAACCTTTCCCCTAACAGTGTTAGCTAACCTTTCCCCTAACAGTGTTAGCTAACCTTTCCCCTAACAGTGTTAGCTAACCTTTCCCCTAACAGTGTTAGCTAACCTTTCCCCTAACAGTGTTAGCTAACCCTTCCCCTAACAGTGTTAGCTAACCCTTCCCCTAACAGTGTTAGCTAACCCTTCCCCTAACAGTGTTAGCTAACCCTTCCCCTAACAGTGTTAGCTAACCCTTCCCCTAACAGTGTTAGCTAACCCTTCCCCTAACAGTGTTAGCTAACCCTTCCCCTAACAGTGTTAGCTAACCCTTCCCCTAACAGTGTTAGCTAACCCTTCCCCTAA
Source organism: Salvelinus fontinalis (assembly GCF_029448725.1). Taxonomy (NCBI): domain Eukaryota; kingdom Metazoa; phylum Chordata; class Actinopteri; order Salmoniformes; family Salmonidae; genus Salvelinus; species Salvelinus fontinalis. Next base: position 62,286,083 of record NC_074671.1, read on the forward strand.
CAGTGTTAGCTAACCCTTCCCCTAACAGTGTTAGCTAACCCTTCCCCTAACAGTGTTAGCTAACCCTTCCCCTAACAGTGTTAGCTAACCCTTCCCCTAACAGTGTTAGCTAACCCTTCCCCTAACAGTGTTAGCTAACCCTTCCCCTAACAGTGTTAGCTAACCCTTCCCCTAACACTAGCCTTAATCCTTTAACCTAACTCCTAAACTCAACCTTAACCCCTAGCCTAGCTAACGTTGGCAAGCTGTCTAACGTTAACCACCTAGCTAGAATTTGTAACATATCATACTTTTAGCAAATTCCTAACATATTGTACGTTTTGCAAATTCGTAACGTGTAATACGAATTGTAAGTTTGAACATATCATAGGAAATGTGTGATGGACATCCACAAATGAATACATACCATATGAAACTTAACATATCATACTAAATGGAGTGTCTCGGATTTACATACTGAATAATACGAAATGCTCTAAAACCAGGTTGTAAATGGTGGTCTATTGCCTATATCCCTCAACTCTGGACCTCAAAGCCAGTTCCACTGCATTGGTTCAGGGCTCCAAAACTGTTCCTGGGGAGAAACCGTCCCGTAGGTTTTCACTCTAACCTTAATCTAGCACACCTGATTCTAACCAGAGTGGTTGATAAACTGAACCAGGTTAGTTACACCTGGACTTAGAGCGAAAACCTACTGGAGGGTAACTCCAGGAACAGGGTTGGAGAACCCTGTCGTACGGTAAGAGTTGAATACACCTGGCCTATACTGTAGATGTATTTTTACAATCAAAATGGAAGTTGAGTCTATTTGAATAGCAGCAAACTGTTTCCTGTGGCAGGCTGTCTCTTTCTCTCAGTCACTGGTTTTTCTGGTTGAACCACTTTCAGCAGGGCTCTGTCACACACACGTACACATACTCTATCCCATTCTTTCATTCTCTCTCAAATCTCAATATGCTTTAACCCAATGAGTCCCACCGGAACGCCAGCACATTTTTGTACCAACGATTCGTCTGTGATTTAACGGGGGCTGAGCTAGAGCGGTGTTTGTGAGACTAGGGCAGTCCCAATGGTTTCAGCTACAAACTATTAAAGCTAGAGCGGTGTTTGTGAGACTAGGACAGTCCCAATGGTTTCAGCTACAAACTATTAAAGCTAGAGCGGTGTTTGTGAGATTAGGGCAGTCAGACTGGTTTGAGCTACAAACTATTAAAGCTAGAGCGGTGTTTGTGAGACTAGGGCAGTCAGACTGGTTTGAGCTACAAACTATTAAAGCCATCTCTGAAAAGCTGAGACTCTCAGGAACACGCACATGTGAGATGTTTAGGTCTATGACCTCACGAGCTACAGTAGAACACGCACATGTGAGATGTTTAGGTCTATGACCTCACGAGCTACAGTAGAACACGCACATGTGACATGTTTAGGTCTATGACCTCACGAGCTACAGTAGAACACGCACATGTGAGATGTTTAGGTCTATGACCTCACGGGCTACAGTAGAACACGCACATGTGACATGTTTAGGTCTATGACCTCACGAGCTACAGTAGAACACGCACATGTGACATGTTTAGGTCTATGACCTCACGAGCTACAGTAGAGTCGTTAGAAGGTAAGGTTCTTCTACATAGATCATAGGAAATCCCAGGTCATAGTGTCTATAATACTGTAAGGGGTTCTTCTACATAGATCATAGTAAATCCCAGGACATAGTGTCTATAATACTGTAAGGGGTTCTTCTACATAGAAGATCGTAGTAAATCCCAGGTCATAGTGTCTATAATACTGTAAGGGGTTCTTCTACATAGAAGATCATAGTAAATCCCAGGTCATAGTGTCTATAATACTGTAAGGGGTTCTTCTACATAGAAGATCATAGTAAATCCCAGGTCATAGTGTCTATAATACTGTAAGGGGTTCTTCTACATAGAAGATCATAGTAAATCCCAGGTCATAGTGTCTATAATACTGTAAGGGGTTCTTCTACATAGAAGATCATAGTAAATCCCAGGTCATAGTGTCTATAATACTGTAAGGGGTTCTTCTACATAGAAGATCATAGTAAATCCCAGGTCATAGTGTCTATAATACTGTAAGGGGTTCTTCTACATAGAAGATCATAGTAAATCCCAGGTCATAGTGTCTATAATACTGTAAGGGGTTCTTCTACATAGAAGATCATAGTAAATCCCAGGTCATAGTGTCTATAATACTGTAAGGGGTTCTTCTACATAGATCATAGTAAATCCCAGGTCATAGTGTCTATAATACTGTAAGGGGTTCTTCTACATAGATCATAGTAAATCCCAGGTCATAGTGTCTATAATACTGTAAGGGGTTCTTCTACATAGATCATAGTAAATCCCAGGTCATAGTGTCTATAATACTGTAAGGGGTTCTTCTACATAGATCATAGGAAATCCCAGGTCATAGTGTCTATAATACTGTAAGGGGCTCTTCTACATAGATCATAGTAAATCCCAGGTCATAGTGTCTATAATACTGTAAGGGGTTCTTCTACATAGAAGACCATAGTAAATCCCAGGTCATAGTGTCTATAATACTGTAAGGGGTTCTTCTACATAGATCATAGTAAATCCCAGGTCATAGTGTCTATAATACTGTAAGGGGTTCTTCTACATAGATCATAGTAAATCCCAGGTCATAGTGTCTATAATACTGTAAGGGGTTCTTCTACATAGATCATAGTAAATCCCAGGTCATAGTGTCTATAATACTGTAAGGGGTTCTTCTACATAGATCATAGGAAATCCCAGGACATAGTGTCTATAATACTGTAAGGGGTTCTTCTACATAGAAGATCATAGTAAATCCCAGGTCATAGTGTCTATAATACTGTAAGGGGTTCTTCTACATAGATCATAGGAAATCCCAGGTCATAGTGTCTATAATACTGTAAGGGGTTCTTCTACATAGATCATAGTAAATCCCAGGACATAGTGTCTATAATATTGTAATAAGCTTACATAGTTGCTGTCACAAACTCCACACAGTTGTCACTGACTAGTTGGATATTCATTTCCCCAGTGAGCAAACCATTTCTGTACTTACAGCATTCATATCAATTCATTTAGATCAGGTTTTTGCTTTGGCAGACCTTATTTTTTGTATTGACATTTGTCAATAAAACTCATGAATACAACTGTTTATGTCAAGTAGTTTTGTGTTCTACTTGTCGCCCTGGTTGTCCTGAATATAAACTGTTGAAACACTTCATTGTGAGGATAAATATCAGGGCTGGACGTCAGATCAATGAGAAGCTGATTTTTACTGGGGCCCCGGGACTGATAGGGTTAATAAACAGCATTGTGTTGGTGTGTAAACAGGCCTCGGGACTGATAGGGTTAATAAACAGCACTGTGTTGGTGTGTAAACAGGCCTCTGGACTGATAGGGTTAATAAACAGCACTGTGTTGGTGTGTAAACAGGCCTCGGGACTGATAGGGTTAATAAACAGCACTGTGTTGGTGTGTAAACAGGCCTCTGGACTGATAGGGTTAACGCACAACTGAGCAAGAGGACAAGTACGTTAGAGTGTCTAGTTTTTGTCTAGTTTGAGAAACATATGCCTCACAAGGCAGCTTCATTAAATAGTACCCGCAAAACACCAGTCTCAACTGGTGACCTCCCGGGTGGCGCAGTGGTCTAGGGCACTGCATCGCAGTGCTAGCTGCGCCACCAGAGTCTCTGGGTTCGCGCCCAGGCTCTGTCGCAGCCGGCCGCAACCGGGAGGTCTGTGGGGCGACGCACAATTGGCATAGCGTCGTCCGGGTTAGGGAGGGTTTGGCCGGTAGGGATATCCTTGTCTCATTATGTAAAATGTAATAAAATGTATGCACTCTACTGTCAGTCGCTCTCAAATGACTTAAATGTAAAATGTCAACGTCAACAGTGAAGAGGCGACTCCGGGATGCTGGCCTTTTAGGCAGAGTTCCTCTGTCCAATGTAATCTTTTATTTTTATTGGCCAGTCTGAGATATGTCTTTTTCTTTGCAACTCTGCCTAGAAGGCCAGCATCCCAGAGTCGCCTCTTCACTGTTGATGTTGAGACTGGTTATTTGCGGGTACTATTTAATGAAGCTGCCAGTTGAGGACTTGTGAGGCGTCTGTTACTTAAACTAGACACTCTAATGTACTTGTCCTCTTGCTCAGTTGTGCACTGGGGCCTTCCACTTCTCTTTCTGTTCTGGTTAGAGCCAGTTTGCGCTGTTCTGTGAAGGGAGTAGTACACAGCGTTGTACGAGATCTTCAGTTGCTTGGCAATTTCTCGAATGGAATAGCCTTCATTTCACAGAACAAGAATAGACTGAAGAGTTTCAGAAGAAAGTACTTGGTTTCTGGCCATTTTGAGCATGTAATGAACCCACGAATGCTGATGCTCCAGATACTCAACTAGTCTAAAGAAGGCCAGAGTTATTGCTTCTTTAATCATAACAACAGTTTCCAGCTGTGCTAACATAATTGCAAAAGGGTCTTCTAATGATCAATTAGCCTTTTAAAATGATAAACTTTGTTTAGCTAACACAACGTGCCATTGGAACACAGGAGTGATGGTTGTTGATAATGGGCCTCTGTACGCCTATGTACAGTTGAAGTCGGAAGTTAACATACACCTTAGCCAAATACATTTAAACACAGTTTTTCACCATTCCTGACATTTAATCCTAGTAAAAATTCCATGTCTTATGTCAGGTAGGATCACCACTTGATTTTAAGAAGGTTAAATGTTAGAATAATAATAGAGAGAATGATTTATTTCAGTTTTGATTTCTTTCATCACATTCCCAGTGGGTCAGAAGTTTACAAACTCAATTAGTATTTGGTAGCATGGCCTTTAAAATGTTTAGCTTGGGTTGAACGTTTCGGGTAGCCTTCCACAAGCTACCCAACAATAAGTTGGGTGAATATTGGCCCATTCCTCCTGACAGAGTTGGTGTAACCGAGTCAGGTTTGTAGGCCTCCTTGCTCGCACACGCTTTTTCAGTTCTGCCCACAAATTGTCTATAGGATTGAAGTCAGGGCTTTGTGATGGCCACTCAGATACCCTGTAGTTGTTGTCCTTTGGCCATTTTGCCACAACTTTGGAAGTATGCTTGGGGTCATTGTCCATTTGGAAGACCCATTTGCGACCAAGCTTTAACTTCCTGACTGATGTCTTGAGATGTTGCTTCAATATATCCACATAATTTTCCTACCTCATGATGCCTTCTATTTTGTGAAGTGCAGGAGGGTCCTGCAGCAAAGCATCCCCACAACATGATGCTGCCACATCCATGCTTCACGGTTGGGATGGTGTTCTTCGGCTTGCAAGCATCCCCCATTTTCCTCCAAACACAATGATGGTAATTATGGCCAAACAGTTCTATTTTTGTTTCATCAGACCAGAGGACATTTCTCCCAAAAGTACGATCTTTGTCCCCATGTGCAGTTGCAAACCGTAGTCTGGCTTTTTTATGGCGGTTTTGGAGCAATGGCTTCTTCCCTGCTGAGCGGCCTTTCAGGTTATGTCAATATAGAACTCGTTTTACTGTGGATATAGATACTTCTGTACCAGTTTCCTCCAGCATCTTCACAAGGTCCTTTGCTGTTGTTCTGGGATTGATTTGCACTTTTCGCACCAAAGTGCGTTCATCTCTAGGAGACAGAACGCGTCTCCTTCCTGAGTGGTATGACGGCTGTGTGGTCCCATGGTGTTTATACTTGCGTACTATTGTTTGTACAGATGAACGTGGTACCTTCTGGCATTTGGAAATTGCTCCCAAGGATGAAGCAGACTTGTGGAGGTCTACCATTTTCTTAGCTGATTTCTTTAGATTTTCCCATGATGTAAAGCAAAGAGGCACTGAGTTTGAAGGTAGGCCTTGAAATACATCCACAGGTACACCTCCAATTGACTCAAATTATGTCAATTAGCCCATCAGAAGCTTCTAAAGCCATGACATAATTTTCTGGAATTTTCCAGGCAGTTTAAAGGCACAGTCAACTTAGTGTATGTAAACTTCTGACCCACTGGAATTGTGATTCACTTATAATTCACTGTAATAATCTGTCCGTAAACAATTGTTGGAAAAATTACTTGTCATGCCAAAACTATAGTTTGTTAACAAGACATTTGTGGAGTGTTTGAAAAACAAGTTTTAATGACTCCAACCTAAGTGTATGTAAACTTTCGACTTCAACTGTAGATATTCCATGAAAAATCTGCCGTTTCCAGCTACAATAGTCATTTACAACATCAACAATGTCTACACTCATTTAATTGAATGTTATACACTGACATGATGTATTCTCTCCCATCAGAGGTGCAGAGCGTCCAGGTGAATGTTCCTCAGACAGAGAGGAGTACAGCTCTGTTTGCCTCCGTCATCCTGAGGTGTGACTACTCCACCTCCGCTAACCAGCAGGATGTCCAGGTCACCTGGCGATACAAGTCCTTCTGCAAGGACCCCATCCTGGAGTATTACTCCCAAGGTTAGTTATGGACCCTGTACTAGTCCCCAGGCTGGTTATGGACCCTGTACTAGTCCCCAGGTTAGTTATGGACCCTGTACTAGTCCCCAGGTTAGTTATGGACCCTGTACTAGTCCCTGGGTTAGTTATGGACCCTGTACTAGTCCCTGGGTTAGTTATGGACCCTGTACTAGTCTCCAGGTTAGTTATGGACCCTGTACTAGTCTCCAGGTTAGTTATGGACCCTGTACTAGTCTCCAGGTTAGTTATGGACCCTGTACTAGTCTCCAGGTTGGTTATGGACCCTGTACTAGTCCCCAGGTTGGTTATGGACCCTGTACTAGTCTCCAGGTTAGTTATGGACCCTGTACTAGTCTCCAGGTTGGTTATGGACCCTGTACTAGTCTCCAGGTTGGTTATGGACCCTGTACTAGTCCCCAGGTTAGTTATGGACCCTGTACTAGTCCCCAGGTTAGTTATGGACCCTGTACTAGTCTCCAGGTTAGTTATGGACCCTGTACTAGTCTCCAGGTTAGTTATGGACCCTGTACTAGTCTCCAGGTTAGTTATGGACCCTGTACTAGTCCCTGGGTTAGTTATGGACCCTGTACTAGTCCCTGGGTTAGTTATGGACCCTGTACTAGTCTCCAGGTTAGTTATGGACCCTGTACTAGTCTCCAGGTTAGTTATGGACCCTGTACTAGTCTCCAGGTTAGTTATGGACCCTGTACTAGTCTCCAGGTTAGTTATGGACCCTGTACTAGTCTCCAGGTTAGTTATGGACCCTGTACTAGTCCCCAGGTTGGTTATGGACCCTGTACTAGTCCCCAGGTTGGTTATGGACCCTGTACTAGTCCCCAGGTTGGTTATGGACCCTGTACTAGTCCCCAGGTTAGTTATGGACCCTGTACTAGTCCCCAGGTTAGTTATGGACCCTGTACTAGTCCCCAGGTTAGTTATGGACCCTGTATTAGTCCCCAGGTTGGTTATGGACCCTGTACTAGTCTCCAGGTTAGTTATGGACCCTGTACTAGTCCCTGGGTTGGTTATGGACCCTGTACTAGTCCCCGGGTTAGTTATGAACCCTGTACTAGTCTCCGGGTTAGTTATGGACCCTGTACTTGTCCCCAGGTTGGTTATGGACCCTGTACTAGTCCCCGGGTTAGTTATGAACCCTGTACTAGTCTCCGGGTTAGTTATGGACCCTGTACTAGTCCCCGGGTTAGTTATGGACCCTGTACTAGTCTCCGGGTTAGTTATGGACCCTGTACTAGTCCCCGGGTTGGTTATGGACCCTGTACTTGTCCCCAGGTTGGTTATGGACCCTGTACTTGTCCCCAGGTTAGTTATGAACCCTGTACTAGTCTCCAGGTTAGTTATGGACCCTGTACTAGTCCCCAAGTTAGTTATGGACCCTGTACTAGTCCCCAGGTTAGTTATGAACCCTGTACTAGTCTCCAGGTTAGTTATGGACCCTGTACTAGTCCCCAAGTTAGTTATGGACCCTGTACTAGTCCCCAAGTTAGTTATGGACCCTGTACTAGTCCCCAGGTTAGTTATGAACCCTGTACTAGTCTCCAGGTTAGTTATGGACCCTGTACTAGTCCCCGGGTTGGTTATGGACCCTGTACTAGTCCCCGGGTTGGTTATGGACCCTGTACTAGTCCCCGGGTTAGTTATGAACCCTGTACTAGTCTCCAGGTTAGTTATGGACCCTGTACTAGTCCCCAAGTTAGTTATGGACCCTGTACTAGTCCCCAAGTTAGTTATGGACCCTGTACTAGTCCCCAGGTTAGTTATGGACCCTGTACTAGTCCCCAGGTTAGTTATGGACCCTGTACTAGTCCCCAGGTTAGTTATGGACCCTGTACTAGTCCCCAGGTTAGTTATGGACCCTGTACTAGTCCCCAGGTAAGTTATGGACACTGTACTTGTCCCCAGGTTAGTTATGGACCCTGTACTTGTCCCCAGGTTAGTTATGGACCCTGTACTAGTCCCCAGGTTAGTTATGGACCCTGTACTAGTCTCCAGGTTAGTTATGGACCCTGTACTAGTCCCCAGGTTAGTTATGGACCCTGTACTAGTCTCCAGGTTAGTTATGGACCCTGTACTAGTCTCCAGGTTAGTTATGGACCCTGTACTAGTCCCCAGGTTAGTTATGGACCCTGTACTAGTCCCCAGGTTGGTTATGGACCCTGTACTAGTCCCCAGGTTGGTTATGGACCCTGTACTAGTCCCCAGGTTAGTTATGGATCCTGTACTAGTCCCCAGGTTAGTTATGGACCCTGTACTAGTCCCCAGGTTGGTTATGGACCCTGTACTTGTCCCCAGGTTAGTTATGGATCCTGTACTAGTCCCCAGGTTAGTTATGGACCCTGTACTAGTCCCCAGGTTAGTTATGGATCCTGTACTAGTCCCCAGGTTAGTTATGGACCCTGTACTAGTCTCCAGGTTAGTTATGGACCCTGTACTAGTCTCCAGGTTAGTTATGGACCCTGTACTAGTCCCCAGGTTAGTTATGGACCCTGTACTAGTCCCCAGGTTGGTTATGGACCCTGTACTAGTCCCCAGGTTGGTTATGGACCCTGTACTAGTCCCCAGGTTAGTTATGGATCCTGTACTAGTCCCCAGGTTAGTTATGGACCCTGTACTAGTCCCCAGGTTGGTTATGGACCCTGTACTTGTCCCCAGGTTAGTTATGGATCCTGTACTAGTCCCCAGGTTAGTTATGGACCCTGTACTAGTCCCCAGGTTAGTTATGGATCCTGTACTAGTCCCCAGGTTAGTTATGGACCCTGTACTAGTCTCCAGGTTAGTTATGGACCCTGTACTAGTCCCCAGGTTAGTTATGGACCCTGTACTAGTCCCCAGGTTAGTTATGGACCCTGTACTAGTCCCCAGGTTAGTTATGGACCCTGTACTAGTCCCCAGGTTAGTTATGGACCCTGTACTAGTCCCCAGGTTAGTTATGGACCCTGTACTAGTCTCCAGGTTAGTTATGCACCCTTTACTAGTCTCCAGGTTGGTTATGGACCATGTACTAGTCCCCAGGTTAGTTATGGACCCTGTACTTGTCCCCAGGTTAGTTATGGACCCTGTACTTGTCCCCAGGTTAGTTATGGACCCTGTACTTGTCCCCAGGTTAGTTATGGACCCTGTACTAGTCTCCAGGTTAGTTATGGATCCTGTACTAGTCCCCAGGTTAGTTATGGACCCTGTACTAGTCCCCAGGTTAGTTATGGACCCTGTACTAGTCCCCAGGTTAGTTATGGACCCTGTACTAGTCCCCAGGTTAGTTATGGACCCTGTACTAGTCCCCAGGTTAGTTATGGACCCTGTACTAGTCCCCAGGTTAGTTATGGACCCTGTACTAGTCCCCAGGTTAGTTATGGACCCTGTACTAGTCCCCAGGTTAGTTATGGACCCTGTACTAGTCCCCAGGTTAGTTATGGACCCTGTACTAGTCCCCAGGTTAGTTATGGACCCTGTACTAGTCCCCAGGTTAGTTATGGACCCTGTACTAGTCCCCAGGTTAGTTATGGACCCTGTACTAGTCCCCAGGTTAGTTATGGACCCTGTACTAGTATCCAGGTTAGTTATGGACCCTGTCCTGGAGTACTAGTCCCCAGGTTAGTTATGGACCCTGTATTAGTCCCCAGGTTAGTTATGGACCCTGTACTAGTATCCAGGTTAGTTATGGACCCTGTACTAGTCCCCAGGTTAGTTATGGACCCTGTACTAGTCCCCAGGTTAGTTATGGACCCTGTACTAGTCTCCAGGTTAGTTATGGACCCTGTACTAGTCCCCAGGTTAGTTATGGACCCTGTATTAGTCCCCAGGTTAGTTATGGACCCTGTACTAGTATCCAGGTTAGTTATGGACCCTGTCCTGGAGTACTAGTCCCCAGGTTAGTTATGGACCCTGTCCTGGAGTACTAGTCCCCAGGTTAGTTATGGACCCTGTATTAGTCCCCAGGTTAGTTATGGACCCTGTCCTGGAGTACTAGTCTCCAGGTTAGTTATGGACCCTGTACTAGTCTCCAGGTTAGTTATGGACCCTGTCCTGGAGTACTAGTCTCCAGGTTAGTTATGGAGCCTGTACTAGTCCCCAGGTTAGTTATGGACCCTGTCCTAGTCTCTATGTTAGTTATGGGGGAAGTGAAGGGAACTGGCCTGGAGCTGGGTTTGGGAGTTGGGCTACATGTTAACTAATTGGGCTACATGTTAACTAGTTGGGCTACAGTTTGACAGTGTATATAGGCAAATTCTAAGGTTGTTAGTTGTTGGGTAGAGGAGTTTGCTGTAGTGTTTTCTTCAGGTTTGTAGTGAGGCCCAAACTTCCTGTCTAACTCTAGAACCTGAAATATGAATTAAATTACTGGTGATGTACAGTAACACTCAGTCAGTCACACACACACTTCTGTATGAAACATATCTCCCTCTATAGCGTACCAGAATGCTCTGCAGCTGGGTCAGGACCCGGCCAATGACTGCCCAGACCGCCAGCGCACGGTGAGGATCATCGTCCAGAAGAGAGGCTCCAACGAGGCCATACTGGGCCCAGAGTACCGGGAACGCAAGATCTCCGTCCAGAACAGTGAGCCTAGACAGCCTTGGGTTGCAAAGTTCCAGTAACTTTCCATAAATCCCCCAGTTTGATAGAAATCCTGGTTGGAGAATTCCAGATTCCCTGCTTAAATCCCTCCTGATACCAGAAATCATCCAACCTGGGGATTTCTGGTAAACCTGGGAATTTTAGGAACGTTACTGGAATTTTGTAACTTTAATCCAGCCACAATGTCACACCTGCGTTAACTAATCAAAATAGTGGTGGAATACAACAACAATGTGAAATGACGGGAGGTTCCCAGAGGAATGGATTGAGAAACATCGTATGACTGTGTGCTCTTCGTTGCTGCTCTGACATGTTTTGACGTCGTTGGGCTGTCTTCCCCCACAGAGGCTGACCTGGTGATCAATGAGATCATGTGGTGGGACAACGGAGTTTACTACTGTTCTGTGGAAGCCACAGGAGACACCAGCGGCGGCTTGGATGGCGTGATCAGCCTCATGGTCTACAGTAAGTTGACCACAACCACAGCTATGACCACAACCTGGGCCGTGTTCATAAAGCATTTCTGAGGAAGAGTGCTGATCTAGGATCAGGTCCTTCTTGTCCATCTTTATTTTACCTTTATTTAACCAGGTAGGCCAAGATAAAGCAAAGCAGTGCGACAAAAACAACAACACAGAGTTGCACAAACAAACATGCAGTCAATAACACAATAGGAAAATCTATGTACAGTGTGTGCAAATGGAGTAAGATTAGAGAGGTAAGGCAATAAATAGGCCATAGTGGCGAAATAATTACAATTTAGCAATTAAACACTGGAGTGATAGATGTGCAGATGATGATGTGCAAGTGGAGATACTGGGGGGCAATAGAGCAACAACAAACAAATATATATATATAACAATATGGGGATGAGGTAGATGGGTGTGCTATTTACAGATGGGCTGTGTACAGGTACAGTGATCGATCGGTACGCTGCTCTGACAGCTGATGCTTAAAGTTAGAGAGTGAGATATAACACTTCAGCTTCAGTGATTTTTGCGATTTGTTCCAGTCATTGGCAGCAGAGAACTGGAAGGAAAGGAGGCCAAAGAAGGTGTTGGCTTTGGGGATGACCAGTGAAATATACCTGCTGGAGCGTGTGCTACGGGTGGGTGTTGCTATGGTGACTAGTGAGCTGAGATAAGGCGGGGCTTTACCTAGCAAAGTCTTATAGATGACCTGGAGCCAGTGGGTTTGGCGACGAATATGAAGCGAGGGCCAGCCAACGAGAGCATACAGGTCGCAGTGGTGGGTAGTATATGGGGCTTTGTTGACAAAACGGATGGCACTGTGATAGACTGCATCCAATTTGCTGAGTTGAGTGGAGTAGAGTTGGAGGCAATTTTGTAAATGGCATCGCCGAAGTCAAGGATCGGTAGGATAGTCAGTTTTACGAGGGTATGTTTGGCAGCCTGAGTGAAGGGAGGTTTTGTTTTGTGAAATAGGAAGCCGATTCCGAGCCTAAATTTAATTTTTGATTGGAGATTTAATGTGATTCTGGAAGGAGAGTTTACAGTCTAACCAGACATCTAGGTATTTGTAGTTGTCCACATATTCTAAGTCAGAACCATGCAGAGTAGTGATGCTAGTCGGGCGGGCGGGTGTGGGCAGCAATCGGTTGAAGAGCATGCCTTTAGTTTTACTAGCATTTAAAAGCAGTTGGAGGCCACGGAAGGAGTGTTGTATGGCATTGAAGCTCATTTGGAGGTTTGTTAACCTTTCATGAGTATCTACCCCGGATCCGGGAGCACCCCCCACCCCCCCCCACGCTGATTAGCATCGCTAGCATAGCGTCACAATTAAATAGTAGCATCTAAATATCATTAAATAACAAGTCCAAGACACCTAATGAAAGATACAGATCTTGTGAATAAAGTCACCATTTCAGATTTTTAAAATGTTTTACAGGGAAGACAAAATATGTAAATCTATTAGCTAACCATGTTAGCAAAATACACCCTTTTTCTTTGTCCACCATTTTTTCTCAACACCAGTAGCTATCACCAATTCGGCTAAACTAAGATATTGATAGCCACTAACCAAGAAAAAACCTCATCAGATGACAGTCTGATAACATATTTATGGTATAGGATAGGTTTTGTTAGAAAAATGTGCATATTTCAGGTATAAATCATAGTTTGCCATTGCAGCCAGCATCACAAATCTCACCAAAGCTCCTAGAATTACTACAGACAGCAACCTGTATTACCAATTTACTCATCATAAAACATTTCTTAAAAATACACAGCACATAGCAATGGACAGACACAGATCTTGTGAATTCAGACAACATTTCAGATTTTCTAAGTGTTTTACGGCGAAAACACAATAAATCGTTATATTAGCATACCACATATGCAAACGTTACCCGAGCACTGATTCTAGCCAAAGAGAGCGATATCATATCATCGCCAAAATATATTAATTTTTTCACTAACCTTCTCAGAATTCTTCAGATGACACTCCTGTAACATCATATTACAACATATATATAGAGTTTGTTCGAAAATGTGCATATTTAGCCATAAAAAAACGTGGTTATACAATGAAAATAGTAGCAAAACAAGCCTGGAAATGTCGGTCGCCATCTTTGAGTGATCTAGTTTAATCAATAGCTAATCATATACTTGACTAAAAAATACAGGGTTGACAGGAATCGAAAGACAAATTAGTTCTTAATGCAATCGCTGATTTACATTTTTTAAATTATCCTTACTTTTCAATACAGGTTGCGCCAAGCGAAGCTATACAAAACAAGATGGTGGCGTAAGCTTTAACATTTTTCGACAGAAACACGATTTATCATCATAAATTGTTCTTACTATGAGCTGTTCTTCCATCAGAATCTTGGGCAAAGAATCCTTTCTTGGGTCTAATCGTCTTTTGGTCGAAAGATGTCCACTTGTCCGTCGAAATGCCCACTAACGTATGACCGGGAGCCCGAAATGTGCCCAGCGCGTCAAAGTGCACAACAAAGCAATGCCTCAATCGCACTAAAAGGATATAAATTGCTATACAACGGTTCAAATTAACTACCTTATGATGCTGTTAACACCTATAACGGTTGAAAACATGACCGGAGAAATATTACTGGCTACACTAATGCTTGGAAAAAGAGCAGGGCGGTGTCCACCGCGCGTCCGGCGCAGCTGGAAAAGAGTTCCTACCTACAGGTTTTTTTCTTTTATAGTGGCTGTGATTGCGCAATCGATACCATTCAAAGCGTCATCACGTAAAGGCATCCAGGGGAAGACGTAAGCAGTGTCCGTATCCTCATAGCATTCACAGTGGCCTTTAAACTGACTCCAGATCAGGGGCCAAAATGTGTGAAATCTGACTCCATGTCAGGGAAATTGCTGTAGAATGAGTTCTGTTCCACTCAGAGACAAAATTCCAACGGCTATAGAAACTAAAATGTTTTCTATCCAATAATAGTAATAATATGCATATTGTACGATCAAGAATTGAGTAGGAAGCCGTTTCATCTGTAGAGACAATTATGCTAATTTGAAACAGCACCCCCTATAGTCGCAAGAAGTTAACACAGTGTCCAAAGAAGGGGTAGATGTATACAGAATGGTGTCGTCTGCGTAGAGGTAGATCAGAGAATCACCAGCAGCAAGAGTGACGCGAGAGTCGGCCCGAGAATTGAACCCTGAGGCACCCCCATAAAGACTGCCAGAGGTCCGGACAACAGGCCCTCAGATTTGACACACTGAACTCTGTCTGAGAAGTAGTTGGTGAACCTGGCGAGGCAGTCATTTGAGAAACCAAGGCTGTTGAGTCTGCCGATAAGAATACGGTGATTGACAGAGTTGAAAGCCTTGGCCATGTCGATGAATACAGCTGCACAGTACTGTCTTTTGTCGATGGCGGTTATGATATCGTTTAGGACCTTGAGTGTGGCTGAGGTGCACCCATGACCAGCTCGGAAACCAGATTGCATAGCGGAGAAGGTAAAGGTGGGATTCGAAATAGTCGGTGATCTGTTTGTTAACTTGGCTTTCGAAGATTTGAGAATGGCATGGCAGGATGGATATAGGTCTATAACAGTTTGGGTCTAGAGTGTCTCCCCCTTGGAAGAGGGGGATGACCGCGGCAGCTTTCCAATCTTTGGGAATCTCAGATTTGAACAGGCTAGTAATAGGGGTTGCAACAATTTTGGCAGATAATTTTAGAAAGAAAGGGTCCAGATTGTCTAGCCCGGCTGATTTGTAGGCGTCCAGATTTGCAGATCTTTCAGAACATCGGCTGTCTGGATTTGGGTGAAGGAGAAGTGGGGAGGGACTTGGGAAAGTTTCTGCGGAGCGTACAGAGCTGTTGATCAGGGTAGGGGTAGCCAGGTGGAAAGCATGGCCAGCCGTAGAAAAATGCTTATTGAAATGATCGATTATCATAGATTTATGTTTCCATGTCATCTTATTCATTAAGAGAAGCCATGGCTTATATCAGCACTAGTCCTACTGTGAAACACTTTGTAAATACAGACCCTGGTGGGAAGGGACTCTAAATGAAGTCACATGGGTATAAGTGCATGTCTGTTTCCCGACCTAGTAAGTATCATCTGGTGTAATGATTTCCTGTGTTGTGGCTGTCTCCAGACTGGCTGACGGTGCTGTTCATGGTGATTGGAGCTCTGCTCCTCATCCTGCTCTTCTGTATCTGCTGCTGCCAGTGTTGTCCTCAGAGGTGCTGCTGCTACGTCCGCTGCCCCTGCTGCCCACAGACCTGCTGCTGTCCTGAGAAAGGTAGGGAAGGGCCTCTGTCTGTCCCTGCTGCCCACAGACCTGCTGCTGTCCTGAGAAAGGTAGGGAAGGACCTCTCTGTCTGTCCCTGCTGCCCACAGACCTGCTGCTGTCCTGGGAAAGGTAGGGAAGGACCTCTCTGTCTGTCCCTGCTGCCCACAGACCTGCTGCTGTCCTGAGAAAGGTAGGGAAGGGCCTCTGTCTGTCCCTGCTGCCCACAGACCTGCTGCTGTCCTGAGAAAGGTAGGGAAGGACCTCTCTGTCTGTCCCTGCTGCCCACAGACCTGCTGCTGTCCTAAGAAAGGTAGGGAAGGGCCTCTCTCTATTCTCTCTTTCTTTTCTCTTTCTCTCACTCTCACACACACTCTCTTTCTCCCACACTTAGGCTCCATCTCACCTCTTCCTCTGTGTCTCTCTCTCTCTCTCCAGCGGTGATGCAGCACAGGATGATGAAGGATGCCCAGAGGGCCATGGGTCCATGGATGGGAGGTCAGCCTATGTACAGCCCCATGAGCCACGGCTCCTCACAGATGAACCCTCTGCTGTATGCAGGTTAGTAACACACACACACACACACACACACACACACACACACACACACACAGGGAGTCTCACACACACACAGCAGAGCTATGCTTCTGATCTTCTAAATGTGTCTTTAACAAATCCATATTTGTCACTTATCATGGTTTTCTCTATCCCATCAGGCTCCCAATCAGGAAAGAGCATCGCCATGGCCCCCATGCCCCTCCCCCCTCCCCCATCTGGCTACAGCATGCCCCCCAGTGTCCACGCTGCCAGCATCTACAACAACCAACATCCCGGCAACAAGCAGATGCTGGACTACCTGGAGAGCCAGGTGAGGGGCATGGATGGGACCAGCCCCATGATGCAGCCCCAGCCCTACCACCAGCAGGTTCAGATGATGCCCCCTCCCCCTCAGCACATGATGCCCCAGCACATCCCCTTCTCAGCGGGTCCTCCCAGCATGCTCTCTGGCCTGGACGACGGGGCCGTGGAGTACCGGGGGGTCATCCAGATGCCTCCCATCGTAGAGCAGCCTGGACGAGGAGGTCGGAGAGGGGGCCAGCCACCGCTTGCTCCTAGAACAGGTCCACCCAGCTCCAGAGAAAGCAGCCGCAGCGAGAGTCGCTTCACCAATCACCGTGACGACCGCAGCGAAGCCAGCGGGCGCCGTTACCCGTCGCCGTCAAGGAGCCGTGGCATGTCAAGGAGCTACAGTGAAGACTTTCTGGACGGGGAGAGTCGGGGGGCGCGAGGTCGAATGGGTTCCCATGACGACCTCAGCGACAGGGTCCCTCGATCCCGCTCCAGAGACGATCTGTTCGAGGAGCAGCGTCGCGCCCCGCCTCCCAGCAACTACTCCCGCTCCCGCAGGGGGTCGTTCAGTTCAGATGAGGATGAAAACAGCAGGAGAGGAGAGGGCAGAGGTCACAGGAGAGGAGGAGAAATGTGTTCGGACATCCCGCCCAGCTATTCTGAATACGAGCCGGGACAGAAACCACCAAGGAGGAATGAGCGTTACTCTGTTAAAACTCTGCTTTAGTTAGTACACTGAAAGCACACTCCTAAACACACACACACACAAACCACACAAACAACCCCTTCAAAATTATTTACCATCTGACAATGGCATTTGATCCATGCCTTCAATTACACATAATCATATAATCACGCAGATATGAAAGAATCACTCACTAAGACACACTGGTGCATACTACTTGGTTTCGTCACTGCTTCCATTCATGGAGCCTTTAATTAATGTGTCCCACTACAGGACAAGAGTTCTGGCAGGGGCACTGTGGTCATCTGATCTGGGCTCTCACTGGCTACCTCTCCTCTCCTTCTGCTGATTGGCATTACAACAGCCCCCTCTGCTGGTTGAACGCTCTCAGTGCAGATAAGCGCCCAATCTTGACAATCTGTTGTGCAAACAAAAGCTGTGTGTACAGTACAGTGGTCAGTCAGTCAGCCAGCCAGTGAGTCAGCCCTCAACAGTAGATGAGCAATTGAAAGGCTCAGCATTGGGAAATCAGAGACTGTAGAAAGAACTGAGGTTGGGCAATTTTGCAGAGCTAAGCAATTGTCTTTGGTCATCAGCCATGTTGTCCTCCTCCTTCACCTTCGCCCTCTGTTTTCCTCCATCCGCCCTACATCTCTCCATCTTGTATTATCCTAACGGGGAAAGAAAGGACTAAACGAGATAAATGAATGACAACATATGAAGGATTTAGAAAGCACGAATGATAGCTGTCGGCATGCAATTCGACATGTCGATCTGATTTTCCAGATTCATACTCTAGAACGTTTACAATTTCTTAAACGTTTTTGAAGTTACTACACATATCTTAAGTTGACGTTTTGAAGGGTATTTAGGTTTTATATTTTACATTTTATTTGTATCATTGCCATAACATTGTTAACAGATGAGAATAATACATAATATGCCTTATTTAATTGTTTGTCAAAAGTTAACCAGAAAACAAAATGTTCCCTGTTTGTTTTTAGCCATAGCCTATGTAGGCTTGTACTCCATGATCACTCAGGTCCCTTTCTACATGTTGTGCATGTAAATAGTTTGAATTGTGCGCTCTGTCTGGACATCTTGAATATTCAGTTATGTAGGTATCGATATGGCTCACGATATATCAAATGTCAGGAAAATAAGCAAAGACGATGTGCTGTTACTTGAAGTCAGTTTGCTTAGGGACTTATCCAATTAGAGGAAGCAAAACCACCACCATACCCTCAGGGTGAACTAGGCTTTGATGTGAAGATCACAGCTGTATGATTTGATGTCTCTGGATAGAAAATGGTGGAGGTGTAAGTTACTCCCTCTTAGGGACAATGAAGGAAACGTTTTCAATAAAGTTAATTTATAGATACCTTTGTGTACAGGTGTCTTCTTCACCCAACTGGTTCCCATTTCAAACATGCTGGAGGCAAATGACACACTCACACACGGACACCCAACAGGCTGGCCTATAGGACACACAGACACTAGGAAGCTCCTCCATTGTTCAGTAAGTTACACAGACATGTCTGCTTCAGACCTAATATATGATCACCTTTCTGTTGTGATCAGATTAGCTCAAGGCAATGTAAAGACAAATTGACAGAATTTGAGTAAAATTACATTCAGGGTCAAAGGCCATCCATATAAGATCCATATAAGATGTGTGCCATGGGATGTCATATGTCATACGTGTGATAATTTATTCAACATAAAGTTAGCAGGAATTAAATGCATATTTTTTATTTAACATAATTTACCCTGTGTTGAAAATGTTTACTTGAAAATCCACTGCTTTGCAAGAGGATTGTACAATATGTGTAAATATTCGTCACCAAATTCGTGTGCGGCTGCGTGGCTGAAGAACACGTCGCATGAATGATGACGTTTTCGCAAAACAGGCATCGCTTTGCCACGTCGGTCTCTGTGTGCTACTAGTGACTGTAGCTAGCTACTGTTGCACTGCAAACAGACTCGTTTTTAACCGTATGTTTATTGTTGGAGGTAAACCGATATAACGTTCTGTGTGTTTATAAGTAGCACACAACCCCCGTCCCCGCTAAAGCCTATGAATATATTCCCTTTTAAGACGAGAGAAATGTTCGTTCCTGTCTCGGCTTGTCAACCCACAATTGACTGATGCATCCGTGTCCACACCATCCGCTTTTTGTCAATGTTGTGTGAGTATTCTGTTTAATTCCTGCACGAGTAGCTAATTAGCTAGCTGTTTTTGTATACAATGCATCAAATTAAACATAATGTAGCTACCTAGGCTAGCTAACTTCCCCATTTGAAATGATGAATCCTGTAAATTGTCTCGTTTCTCCTCTATAATAACAAATAACTGTTCGACCATGTCCAATAACACACAAAAGCTAGCTAGCACTGTTCGTTAGGTAGCTTGACAATGTTACTGGAAATAACTAGCTAGCTACAAATTGCTTATACATATCTAGTTAAATGTGTAGTATGTACAATATGTGTTTAGCTAGTTAACGTTAGCTACGTGTCTTGAAAATACAACTTTTCAACTACTATGAGAATGTTTCATCTTCTTGAATGTTCAGTTAGTTATAAAGTAGTTAGAAATTCGATGCTCTGCCATTGGGAATATTGCACTCTCAATACAAGTGTCAGATTGTGTAACAGTTGCCTATAATATTGTAACAGTTTCCATTCTATCAGCCACAGTTTATCACGAACTGGCATAAAGCCGTTACTTTATTGCGCATGCCTTCTGATCTGGGCAGTTTCCGCATTTTGCTGTTGAAAAACTTCAGTTTCGATACAACACTACAGTATAGTCATACTTAAGAAAGTGTTGCCTGAGAACAGTAGCTAGCTATGTTTGCAGATAGGCTACTCTGATCTGATACGAGCATGGATAAGTAGGATATTTTTTATAGCCGTTATCACTCATCATCACCAGAAACATTAGTACGTGGAAGGACAGCCTAGCTAGTCTAAGTTGACTGGCACCTTTGCATCCCTTCCCTGCTCCTCCAGTAGTCAAGGTTATAGTGTACTGGACTAGCCAGCTACCTTTGTTTTGTGGTTGTGGGCATTGTCTGTCTCTCACTAACTCCTTTCTGTTCAGTCTCCCTTAATGGAATGACTGTGTGTGTGGATTGTTCCAGCAAACTATACATTAGCCTATGTACAGCCACTAGGAAGCTCCTCAGTTACACAGACACACACACACACACACACACACACACACAGACACAGACAAAGGTAATTGCGATAACCTGGTTTACTTATCTCTTGTTCTATAACCGTGGCATCTACAGTAACTACGGTTGTTGTCTCTCACCTGGCTGCCATTGTAAAGTGTTTGATGACTGTGTGCTTGTACATGCATTCGATGCCTGTCTGTCTGTGTGTGTTGTCTGTCTGTGTGTGATTCCTGTCTGTCTGTCTGTCTGTCTGTCTGTCTGTCTGTCTGTGTGTGATGTTTGTCTGTGTGTGATGTTTGTCTGTGTGTGATGTTTGTCTGTGTGTGATGTTTGTCTGTGTGTGATGCTTGTAGGTGTGTGTGTGTGTGATGCCTGTCTGTGTGTGTGTGTGTGTGTGTGTGTGTGTGTGTGATGCCTGTCTGTGTGTGTGTGTGTGTGTGTGTGTGTGATGCCTGTCTGTGTGTGTGTGATGCCTGTCTGTGTGTGTGTGATGCCTGTCTGTGTGTGTGATGCCTGTGTGTGTGTGTGTATGATGCCTGTGTGTGTGTGATGCCTGTCTGTCTGTGTGTGTGATGCCTGTCTGTCTGTGTGTGTGATGCCTGTCTGTCTGTGTGTGTGATGCCTGTCTGTCTGTGTCTGTGTGTGTGATGCCTGTCTGTCTGTCTGTGTGATGCCTGTCTGTCTGTCTGTGTGTGTGTGTGTGTGTGTGTGTGTGTGTGTGTGTGTGTGTGTGTGTGTGATGCCTGTCTGTGTTTGTCTGTGTGTGATGCCTGTCTGTGTGTGTGTGTGATGCCTGTCTCTCTGTCTCTCTGTGATGCCTGTCTGTGTCTGTGTGTCTGTGTCTAACGCCTGTCTGTCTGTGTGTGAGATATCTGTCTGTCTGTGTGTGATACCTTTCTGTCTGTGTGATGGCTTTCTGTCTGTGTCTGTCTGTTTGTCTCTGTGTGTCTGTGTGATGCCTGTCTCTCTCTCTCTCTGTGTGTCTGTGTGTGCGATGCCTGTGTGATGCCCGTCTGTGAGATGCCCGTCTGTGATCAGTCTGAGGATGTAGTTTTATGTAAAGTTGCATGACCCTGGGTGCTTGACTATGGTGATGTTGTCCTACCAGTAACCTAGCCCAGGACCTATTCACCTACCTCTGTTCTATTGACTCTATCCTAGTCTTGCCTCTGTTTGTCACCATCTTCCCCGGGGCTGTGTTCAGTAGGATACCATGTTCTGGAAGGTTTAGACAGAAATACATTGTTTATCCGACTACTCATCATAGGTTGATATGACGAGACTCATTCATGGCATGTTTTTTCAGTAGATGTCTATCTGCAACGTGTGTGTACACATTCTGTCCTCTGTTGGGACTGTTCTTCATTGCACCTGGGCTGTGTTCATTAGAGCCCACACCATAACAAAATGTGTTGCAATGTGCACAAGTTCAGATACTATTCTACCTCCCTGTTTGACTCTGTTTTCTAACGTGTTGTGCCTAATGAACATGACCCTGACGTTGTTTTCTCTCTCTGTCCGTCTCTCCAGTGGCCTGGCTGTGTTGGGCCGGGCTGTGAGGTGGTGCTGGTCTCTGGGTCTAGGTGGAGAGGCAGTAGCAGGGGGTGTTGAGGTGGTGCCTGGCCATGCCCGGGGGCCGCAGGGGGCCAAGTAGACAACAGCTGAGCCGCTCTGCTCTGCCCTCCCTACAGACTCTGGTGGGGGGCAGCCTCGGCAACGGACTCAGAAACAGGTTAGGATACGAACACAGATACTGTCGACACCCCTAACACACACACAGATGGGGTAAAGTAGTGTACTACAACAAGCAGACCTAACCCTCCTACCCCACCAAACACAAACAGGCCTCATGGGAAGTTAAATGTGTAGGCCGAGGCTATTTGAGCTTCTGTTTTTAAAATGTTACTGTCTGCATCTACCATGAGACGGTCATAGCTTCTTCCTTCCCGTCCTGACTGTGACTTAATATTCTAACAGAATTCATCTCAGTCAAATAGATGATTGATGTGCGTGAGGGGGGGTGGAGTCAGATTATTAATACCCCCCCTCTGAGGAGGAAGAAGGTATGCCAGCTCAGATAAACACTGAGGAGGAAGAAGGTATGCCAGCTCAGATCAACACTGAGGAGGAAGAAGGTATGCCAGCTTAGATCAACACTGAGGAGGAAGAAGGTATGCCAGCTCAGATCAACACTGAGGAGGAAGAAGGTATGCCAGCTCAGATCAACACCGAGGAGGAAGAAGGTATGCCAGCTCAGATCAACACCGATGAGGAAGAGGCATAGAGATCATTTCACTTCCATTGTTCTGGTCTTTTCTCGTCACAACATGTTCTCCTTTCCCTCACTGTTAATCACATTCCTGCGTTTTCCAGTAGTAGTCTGGTGGACTCGTTCTCCAGTAGTAGTCTGGCGGACTCGTTCTCCAGTAGTAGTCTGGTGGACTCGTTCTCTAGTAGTAGTCTGGGGGACTCGTTCTCCAGTAGTAGTCTGGTGGACTCGTTCTCCAGTAGTAGTCTGGGGGACTCGTTCTCCAGTGGTAGTCTGGGGGACTCGTTCTCCAGTGGTAGTCTGGGGGACTCGTTCTCCAGTGGTAGTCTGGTGGACTCGTTCTCCAGTGGTAGTCTGGGGGACTCGTTCTCCAGTAGTAGTCTGGCGGACTCGTTCTCCAGTAGTAGTCTGGTGGACTCGTTCTCCAGTAGTAGCCTGGTGGACTCGTTCTCCAGTGGTAGTCTGGTGGACTCGTTCTCCAGTGGTAGTCTGGTGGACTCGTTCTCCAGTGGTAGTCTGGGGGACTCGTTCTCCAGTGGTAGTCTGGGGGACTCGTTCTCCAGTAGTAGCCTGGTGGACTCGTTCTCCAGTAGTAGCCTGGTGGACTCGTTCTCCAGTAGTAGTCTGGGGGACTCGTTCTCCAGTGGTAGTCTGGGGGACTCGTTTTCCAGTGGTAGTCTGGCGGACTCGTTCTCCAGTGGTAGTCTGGCGGACTCGTTCTCCAGGGGTAGTCTGGCGGACTCGTTCTCCAGGGGTAGTCTGGGGGACTCGTTCTCCAGGGGTAGCCCGGGGGACTCGTTCTCCAGGGGTAGCCCGGGGGACTCGTTCTCCAGGAGTAGCCCGGGGGACTCGTTCTCCAGGAGTAGCCCGGGGGACTCGTTCTCCAGGAGTAGCCCGGGGGACTCGTTCTCCAGGAGTAGCCCGGGGGACTCGTTCTCCAGGAGTAGCCCGGGGGACTCGTTCTCCAGGAGTAGCCCGGGGGACTCGTTCTCCAGGAGTAGCCCGGGGGACTCGTTCTCCAGGAGTAGCCCGGGGGACTCGTTCTCCAGGAGTAGCCCGGGGGACTCGTTCTCCAGGAGTAGCCCGGGGGACTCGTTCTCCAGGAGTAGCCCGGGGGACTCGTTCTCCAGGAGTAGCCCGGGGGACTCGTTCTCCAGGAGTAGCCCGGGGGACTCGTTCTCCAGGAGTAGCCCGGGGGACTCGTTCTCCAGGAGTAGCCCGGGGGACTCGTTCTCCAGGAGTAGCCCGGGGGACTCGTTCTCCAGGAGTAGCCCGGGGGACTCGTTCTCCAGGAGTAGCCCGGGGGACTCGTTCTCCAGGAGTAGCCCGGGGGACTCGTTCTCCAGGAGTAGCCCGGGGGACTCGTTCTCCAGGAGTAGCCCGGGGGACTCGTTCTCCAGGAGTAGCCCGGGGGACTCGTTCTCCAGGAGTAGCCCGGGGGACTCGTTCTCCAGGAGTAGCCCGGGGGACTCGTTCTCCAGGAGTAGCCCGGGGGACTCGTTCTCCAGGAGTAGCCCGGGGGACTCGTTCTCCAGGAGTAGCCCGGGGGACTCGTTCTCCAGGAGTAGCCCGGGGGACTCGTTCTCCAGGAGTAGCCCGGGGGACTCGTTCTCCAGGAGTAGCCCGGGGGACTCGTTCTCCAGGAGTAGCCCGGGGGACTCGTTCTCCAGGAGTAGCCCGGGGGACTCGTTCTCCAGGAGTAGCCCGGGGGACTCGTTCTCCAGGAGTAGCCCGGGGGACTCGTTCTCCAGGAGTAGCCCGGGGGACTCGTTCTCCAGGAGTAGCCCGGGGGACTCGTTCTCCAGGAGTAGCCCGGGGGACTCGTTCTCCAGGAGTAGCCCGGGGGACTCGTTCTCCAGGAGTAGCCCGGGGGACTCGTTCTCCAGGAGTAGCCCGGGGGACTCGTTCTCCAGGAGTAGCCCGGGGGACTCGTTCTCCAGGAGTAGCCCGGGGGACTCGTTCTCCAGGAGTAGCCCGGGGGACTCGTTCTCCAGGAGTAGCCCGGGGGACTCGTTCTCCAGGAGTAGCCCGGGGGACTCGTTCTCCAGGGGTAGCCCGGGGGACTCGTTCTCCAGGGGTAGCCCGGGGGACTCGTTCTCCAGGGGTAGCCCGGGGGACTCGTTCTCCAGGGGTAGTCCGGTGGACTCGTTCTCCAGGGGTAGCCCGGTGGACTCGTTCTCCAGTAGTAGCCTGGCGGACTCGTTCTCCAGGGGTGGTCGTCCGGCGGACTCAGATGCTCAGCACGCTATAACACTCAAGCTCAAGGCCACTCCAGAACCACAACACACCAGTAACCCCAGCTTCTCTCTATGCCCCCCTCCCTCCAGGAGCAGTAACTGTGTGGGTCTCTCTGCCCCGCCCCTCTCGGCCCTCATCACGCCGGAACCCGTCCGTCACTACCGGATCCCTGACCTCCCATTGGACAGCAGCCTGCTGTTTGAGTTCCTGCTCTTCCTCTACCTGCTGGTGGCGCTGTTTGTTCAGTATATTAATATCTACAGGACTGTGTGGTGGTACCCTTATAGTCACCCTGCTGCCTCCACCTCTCTGGTGAGTAGTAGTGAACACACACACACAGAGATAACCTATAACTCTGTTGAGTTCACACACCTTCAGTCCGTTTGTTGTCTCCTCTCTGCAGAACTTCCATCTGATGGACTACCACCTGGCTATCTTCATCACAGTGATGCTGGCCAGGAGACTGGTGTGGACTATAGTGTCAGAGGTATCTCTCATTCTATATCTCTCTACCTCTCTCACTTTATCTCTATCTCTTTCCACCTCTCTCTCTCTTTCTACCTCTCATCTTCTCTCTTTCTACCTCTCTCTTTCTACCCCCCTCTCTCTCTCTTTCTACCTCTCTCTCTCTTTCTACCTCTCTCTCTCTTTCTACCTCTCTCTCTCTCTCTTTCTACCTCTCTCTCTACCTCTCTCTCTCTCTCTTTCTACCTCTCTCTCTCGTTCTACCTCTCTCCCTTCCTCAACTTTATCTGCCTATTCATCAGCTGTTTGTAAACTCGTTGCATCATGTTTAGTGGTGTAGTAGTAGGGATTGGAGTGAACTTGTTTCTAGTATTTAGGCCTACGCTGATCCTCCTAGTTGCATCGTTAGTGTGTGACTGGCTTCGTGTTGTTGTCTGGACTCTGGCCAGGGTTGTGTGTTTGACTGACTTGTGTCGGCTTAATATTGAGGATTGTAGTCTTGTTATGTCCCAGTTAAGAGCTTAGTGTAGCAATGCATTGTGGTTGATTGTGCTGTCAGTGGATTGTGTTTGTATAACCTCTAACCTGTGCGTGTGTTTCTCTGTCTCTCTGTGTGTGTGTGTCCCCCCCCCCCCCCCCCCAGGCATCTCAGACCAGTCCATGTTCCTTGGTACGGTACGTGGTTCTGATCGCAGCACGGCTCAGCCTCCTCACTCTGTGTGGCTGGGTTCTCTGTTGGACCCTGGTCAACCTGTTCAAGAACCACTCGGTGCTCAACCTGCTCTTCCTTGGATACCCGTGAGTGTCTGTGTTCAGAGAGCGGAGTTCCCAGAGGTTTCAGACTAGTTACTGTATGACAGCAGCTCTACAGTTGGTGTCTCAGTACAGCTCTGTAGATGGTACTCTAGTGGTTTGATTCAGAGATGATGTGTGTACAGAGAAGTAGTGTGTTTTATTGTTCACCATTATCTAGTTGATCACAGTGTCATATTCACCATTATCTAGTTGATCACAGTGTCATGTTCTCCATTATCTAGTTGATCACAGTGTCATATTCTCCATTATCTAGTTGATCACAGTGTCATATTCTCCATTATCTAGTTGATCGCAGTGTCATATTCTCCATTATCTAGTTGATCGCAGTGTCATATTCTCCATTATCTAGTTGATCGCAGTGTCATATTCTCCATTATCTAGTTGATCGCAGTGTCATATTCTCCATTATCTAGTTGATCACAGTGTCATATTCTCCATTATCTAGTTGATCACAGTGTCATATTCTCCATTATCTAGTTGATCACAGTGTCATATTCTCCATTATCTAGTTGATCACAGTGTCATATTCTCCATTATCTAGTTGATCACAGTGTCATATTCTCCATTATCTAGTTGATCACAGTGTCATATTCTCCATTATCTAGTTGATCACAGTGTCATATTCTCCATTATCTAGTTGATCACAGTGTCATATTCTCCATTATCTAGTTGATCGCAGTGTCATATTCTCCATTATCTAGTTGATCGCAGTGTCATATTCACCATTATCTAGTTGATCGCAGTGTCATATTCACCATTATCTAGTTGATCGCAGTGTCATATTCACCATTATCTAGTTGATCGCAGTGTCATATTCACCATTATCTAGTTGATCGCAGTGTCATATTCACCATTATCTAGTTGATCGCAGTGTCATATTCACCATTATCTAGTTGATCGCAGTGTCATATTCACCATTATCTAGTTGATCGCAGTGTCATATTCACCATTATCTAGTTGATCGCAGTGTCATATTCACCATTATCTAGTTGATCGCAGTGTCATATTCACCATTATCTAGTTGATCGCAGTGTCATATTCACCATTATCTAGTTGATCGCAGTGTCATATTCACCATTATCTAGTTGATCGCAGTGTCATATTCACCATTATCTAGTTGATCGCAGTGTCAAATCTCCATTATCTAGTTGATCTAACACATGGTTCTTTATTTCCCATTGTCCTCTCTCCTCTCTCTCCTCTCTCTCCTCTCTCCTGTCTCTCTCCTGTCTCTCTCCTCTCTCTCCTCTCTCCTGTCTCTCTCCCGTCTCTCTCCTCTCTCTCTCCTGTCTCTCTCTCCTGTCTCTCTCTCCTCTCTCTCTCCTCTCTCTCTCCTCTCTCTCTCCTCTCCCCTCTCTCTCTCCTCTCTCTCTCTCCTCTCTCTCTCTCCTCTCTCTCTCTCCTCTCTCTCTCTCCTCTCTCTCTCTCCTCTCTCTCTCCCCTCTCTCTCTCCTCTCTCCTCTCTCTCTCTCCTCTCTCTCTCCCCTCTCTCTCTCTCCTCTCTCTCTCCCCTCTCTCTCTCTTCTCTCTCTCTCCTCTCTCTCCTCTCTCTCCTCTCTCCTCTCTCTCTTCTCTCTCTCTCTCTCTCCTCTCTCTCTCCTCTATCCTCTCTCTCCTCTCTCTCTCTCCTCTCTCTCTCTCCCCTCTCTCCTCTCTCTCCTCTCCCCTGTCTCTCTGTGCGTCAGGTTTGGGGTGTATGTCCCCCTGTGTTGCTTCCATCAGGAGAGTAGGGCCCAGCCAGTGCCTTCAGACTGTGGTTACTCAGACCAGGACCTGTCCCACGGGCCCTTCTTCAGGTAAACACTCACATAAACACACACACTCCCCATATTCAGGTAAACAAATAAACAACAGACTTCAATGTTCTCTCCCCCAGCCAAACCCAACCTTCTGGTCAGAGTGGAGGACAGAACATTGACTTAAGAAATGGCAATTAAAGTTCCCTGTGAAGTGGGTGGAATCAGAGGCAGTCAGGAACTCCTCTTGATTTCTTCTCTCTCACAGCCTGGGACAGATTCCTCTTTTTGATTGTGTGAGTTTAGTCAATGGTCTTTTGAGCTGAAACCCCACCTAAAGGGTGGGCATTTGAAGTACCATAGAGAGTACACTGCAAAGAGACAACAATGTGATATTCCTGTCATGTGACGTTTTCATAAATGCAATAATAGTGTCATTTTAAAAAGAATGAAACTGAATAAGACAGAATAATACTTGGTTTACGTCTTACCTGTTCTATTTCTGGGCCCGTATTAATAATGGCAGTAGGAGTGCTGGGCCCCGTATCCACAAAGAGCCTCAGAGTAGAAAATTGGTCTTAAGTGATGAGAATAGAGAATCTCCTGCTCTTATGGTTCCGAATACAAGCTATTCATGAAACCTCTAGTCATAAGAGTCCTACCTAGTTGACAGATCTTTAGGACACCAGCTGTCCTAATCAGTTACCAGCTGTCCTAATCGGTTAACAGTTACCAGCTGTCCTAATCAATTAACAGTTACCAGCTGTCCTAATCGGTTAACAGTTACCAGCTGTCCTAATCGGTTAACAGTTACCAGCAGGCTTCTTGTTTATTATGATAATCATTCTTTTAAAGCTTCTTGGTAGTAGAGCAGGGCAGTGAGTCAGTGGTACCAGCGCCATAGTCAGGCAATTGGAGTTGTTGAAAGAATGTTTTGATATTTCTGTATGATAAATCAATACATCGACTTAAATGCATCATTATTTTTCATTTCTCATTTTTATTACAAAAATGTACCCCTTTTTCTCCCCAATTTTGTGGTATCCAATTGGTAGTTACAGTCTTGTCTTATCGCTGCAACTCCCGTACGGACTCGGGAGAGGCGAAGGTCGAGAGCTGTGAGTCCTCCGAAACACAACCCAACCAAGCCGCACTGCTTCTTGACACAATGCCCGCGTAACCCAGAAGCCAACCGCACCAATGTGTCGGAGGGAACGCCATACACCTGGTCAGCGTGCACTGCGCCCGGCCCGCCACAGGAGTTGCTAGTGCGCGATGGGACAAGGACATCCCTGCTGGCCAAACCCTCCCCTAACCCGGACGACGCTGTGCCAATTGTGCGCCGCCCCATGGGTCTTCCGGTCGCAGCCGGTTGCGACAGAGTCTGGACTCGAACTCAGAATCTCTAGTGGCACAGCCCGCACTGCGATGCAGTGCCTTAGACCACTGCGCCACTCATGAGGCGACGCAGCAGTATTTTTGACAGTGATTTCACATGAGGCCTATTTCACATAATATGATAAATAATCACATATTTTTATTTGGGTTATTTCATTAACCTACATCATGTTATTTCAAGTTATCCCTTTGGAGCACAATATCACATTGTTAAAAAGGTGCCTAAATTGGACATGCCTATAAGTTGGGCAGTTGAAGGCATCTTGGGCCTATGTTAACTTTTGATTGTGTTCGGGAAAATAATTATAGACTTTTGAAACGTGTGAAAATGATATCAAACGTTTTATCATTGCAATGTTTTAATGTCACATTCACTGTGGTTGTCTGACGCATGCTATTGGGTTCAGAGCGATTGATTATCCTCCATCATTGGATGTTGCCAATCATTTTAAAGATGACTTAATGGCAAAGTGGGCAAACTTAGGCAGGAAATGTCAACAACGAACAGTGAGCCATCGTATTCATACATTTAAAAAATGTAATAATGAAACTATGTTTTTCTAAGGTATAATTTTGTGAAGTTGGTCTGGGAGAGGTGGAATAATTATTGTTATCGATCAATAATGACAAACCTCCTGGCATTGACAACTTAGATGGAAAGCTACATAGGAGTGGCTATAGAGTCAGCTACCATCCTATTTGTCAAATCTTTAATCTGAGCCTAGAGGAAAGTCTTTGTCCTCAGGCCTGGAGGGAAGCCAAAGTCATTCCGCTACCCAAGACTGGTAAAGCGGCTTTTACTGGTTCTAACAGCAGACCTATCAGCTGGCTGCCAGCTCTTACCAAACTGTTGGGGAAATTGTTTTTGACCAAATACAATGTTGTTTCTCTGTAAACAAATTAACAACAGACTTTCAGCATGCTTATAGAGAAGGGCACTCAATATGTACTGCACTGACACAAATGACTGATTGGTTGAAATAAATTGATATTAAGAAGATTGTGGGAGCTGTACTGTTAGATTTCAGTGCAGCCTTTGATATTATTGACCATAACCTGTTGTTGAGAACTTGTGTGTTGTGGCTTTTCAACCTCAGCTCTGAATCCACAATATGGCTATCTATCTAATAGAACTCAGAGGGTTTTCTTTAATGGAAGCTTCTCTAATGTAAAACATGTAAATTGTGGTGTACCGCAGGGCAGCTCTCTAGGACTTCTACTATTTTCTATTTTCACCAATGACCTGCCACTGGCATTAAACAAAGCATGTGTCTATGTATGCTGATGATTCAACCATATACACATCAGCAACCACAGCTAGTGAAGTCACTGAAACCCTTAGAGTTGCAGTCTGTTTTGGAATGGGTGGCCAGTAATAAACTGGTCCTGAACATCTCTAAAACTAAGAGCATTGTATTTGGTACAAATCATTCCCTAACTGCTAGACCTCAGCTGAATCTGGTAATGAATGGTGTGGCTGTTGAACAAGTCGAGACAAAATTAGATGGCGTTACCTTTTGATTTGTAAACTGTCATGGTCAAAACATATAGATTTAATGGTTGTAAAGATGGGGAGAAGCTTATCCGTAATAAAGAGATGCTCTGCTTTTTTGACACCACACTCCACAAAGCAAGTCCTGCAGGTTCTAGTTGGATCTTATCTTGATTATTGTCCAGTCATGTGGTTAAGTGCTACAAAGAAAGACCTAGTTAAGCTGCAGCTGGCCCAGAACAGAGCAGAACGTCTTGCTCTTCATTGTAACTAGAGGGATAATATTCATACTAT
This sequence comes from Salvelinus fontinalis, assembly GCF_029448725.1. NCBI lineage: Eukaryota > Metazoa > Chordata > Actinopteri > Salmoniformes > Salmonidae > Salvelinus > Salvelinus fontinalis. The sequence continues at coordinate 62,317,334 of NC_074671.1, forward strand.
GCATACCAGTCTCTCTTGGCTAAGAGCTGAGGAAAGACTGACTGCTAGGGCTGGGCGGTGTACCGTAGTTTACTATATACCGGTATTGATGCACGGACCGGTTTGGGTTTTTACTTTACCTTCTGTAACGGTATTTGAATGTTTAGTTTGTTAAATGTGTTACGCCGTGTGACACACGCTCTTACCCGACCAGACATGCCACCAGGAGGCTTTTCACAGTTCCTAGGTGCAGAATATATTCAAGGACAATTACAATTTAGCAATTAAACACGAGTGATAGATGTGCAGAAGATGAATGTGTAAGTAGGGATACTGGGGTGCAAAGGAGAAAATAAAAAAAATAACAGTATGGGAATGAGGTAGTTGGATGGGCTTTTACAGATGGGCTATTTACAGGTGCAGTGATCTGTGAACTGCTCTGACAGCTGGTGCTTAAAGTTCAAGAGGGAAATATGAGTCTCCAGCTTCAGTGATTTTTGCAATTTGTTCCAGTCATTGGCAGCAGAGAACTGGAAGGAAAGGAGGCCAAAGGAGTAATTGGCTAGTCAGTTTTACAAAGGTATGTTTGGCAGCATGAGTGAAGGATGCTTTGTTGCGAAATAGGAAGCTGATTCTAGATTTAATTTTGGATTGGAGATGCTTAATGTGAGTCTGGAAGGAGAGTTTACAATCTAACCAGACACCTAGGTATTTATTTTTTTACCTTTATCCAAGTTGTTGTGAGGGGTGCAGGGCTGTTGACCGGGGTAGGGGTAGCCAGGTGGAAAGCATGGCCAGCCGTAGAAAAATGCTTATTGAAATTCTCAATTATCGTGGATTTATCGGTGGTAAGTGTTTCCTATTCTCAGTGCAGTGGGCTGCACTCATATAGAGCAAATAAACAGCAAACCTGGTTTCAAAAAACAGATAAAGCAACACTTCACGGCACAACGCCCCCATGTGACCTACTGGTTGTGTGTGTACTGACGTGTATGTGGAACTGGTAGATGCAGACACACTATATGTTCATGTTTTTAAATGTATCGTAATGTGTCGGACCCCAGGAAGACTAGCTGGCAACATTGGCTAATGGGGATCCTAATAAATCAAATCAGGTGCAACTTGGTTAATGAGCGTCATCACTGTCTTTCCTTTGTGGTGCCTCAAACTGTCATGAGAACCGTCTCAGATCAACTTCCATGACTTGATTTTCCTCCTGGTTGAGTTTGTCTGGGCAGTGTCTTAACATCATCCCAAAACCTACTCTGAGCTGGGAGGTTTGTAAAGAGGGTTCATGCAGGGTTCATGCATAGCTTTTTATGTTTACCCATAAGAGGAGTAAAATGTCTATTCTCAGCACTTCCCACCAATTTTCTACTCCGAGATACTTTGTGGATACGGGGCCCTGGTCCCCCTTGTCCTTGTAGTCTTATTCCATTATGAAAAAACTGATCCTAGATCATTCTTACTTCTCTCTTCTCCCTCCAGGCCTAAGGACTTCCTGGCGTTACTAAGGGAGAGCCTGAGAGAGCAGTTTACCACTCCAGGCCACACCCCCCACCACACCTGTCCCCAGCCCCCATCTCCAGAACTCATCCGCAGTGAGGTGGAGGAACTCCGGAGCGACTTCAACCGTCGCATCAAGGAAGTCCTCTTCAACTCCCTCTTCAGCGCTTACTACGTTGCCTTCCTCCCCCTCTGCTTCGTCAAGGTACTAGCCCTTACCCTTACTATGTAGCCTTCCTCCCTCTGCTTCGTCAAGGTACTAGCCCTTACCCTTACTACGTAGCCTTCCTCCCTCTGCTTCATCAAGGTACTAACTCTTACTACATAGTCTTCCTCCTCTGCTTCATCAAGGTACTAACTCTTACTACATAGTCTTCCTCCCTCTGCTTCATCAAGGTACTAACTCTTACTACATAGTCTTCCTCTCTGCTTCATCAAGGTACTAACTCTTACTACATAGTCTTCCTCCCTCTGCTTCATCAAGGTACTAACTCTTACTACATAGTCTTCCTCTCTGCTTCATCAAGGTACTAACTCTTACTACATAGTCTTCCTCCCTCTGCTTCATCAAGGTACTAACTCTTACTACATAGTCTTCCTCTCTGCTTCATCAAGGTACTAACTCTTACTACATAGCCTTTCTCCCTCTGCTTCATCAAGGTACTAACTCTTACTACATAGCCTTCCTCTCTGCTTCATCAAGGTACTAACTCTTACTACGTAGCCTTCCTCTCTCTGCTTCATCAAGGTACTAACTCTTACTACATAGTCTTCCTCTCTCTGCTTCATCAAGGTACTAACTCTTACTACATAGCCTTCCTCTCTCTGCTTCATCAAGGTACTAACTCTTACTACATAGCCTTCCCCCCTCTGCTTCATCAAGGTACTAACTCTTACTACATAGTCTTCCTCTCTGCTTCATCAAGGTACTAACTCTTACTACATAGCCTTCCTCTCTCTGCTTCATCAAGGTACTAACTCTTACTACATAGCCTTCCTCTCTCTGCTTCATCAAGGTACTAACTCTTACTACATAGCCTTTCTCCCTCTGCTTCATCAAGGTACTAACTCTTACTACATAGCCTTCCCCTCTCTGCTTCATCAAGGTACTAACTCTTACTACATAGCCTTCCTCTCTCTGCTTCATCAAGGTACTAACTCTTACTACTAACTCTTACTACATAGCCTTCCTCTCTCTGCTTCATCAAGGTACTAACTCTTACTACATAGCCTTCCTCTCTCTGCTTCATCAAGGTACTAACTCTTACTACATAGCCTTTCTCCTCTGCTTCATCAAGGTACTAACTCTTACTACATAGCCTTCCTCTCTCTGCTTCATCAAGGTACTAACTCTTACTACATAGCCTTCCTCTCTCTGCTTCATCAAGGTACTAACTCTTACTACTAACTCTTACTACATAGCCTTCCTCTCTCTGCTTCATCAAGGTACTAACTCTTACTACATAGCCTTCCTCTCTGCTTCATCAAGGTACTAACTCTTACTACATAGCCTTCCTCTCTCTGCTTCATCAAGGTACTAACTCTTACTACATAGCCTTCCTCTCTGCTTCATCAAGGTACTAACTCTTACTACATAGCCTTCCTCTCTCTGCTTCAAGGTACTAACCCTTACTACGTAGCCTTCCTCTCTCTGCTTCATCAAGGTACTAACTCTTACTACATAGCCTTTCTCCCTCTGCTTCATCAAGGTACTAACTCTTACTACATAGCCTTCCCCTCTCTGCTTCATCAAGGTACTAACTCTTACTACATAGCCTTCCCCCCTCTGCTTCATCAAGGTACTAACTCTTACTACATAGTCTTCCTCCCTCTGCTTCATCAAGGTACTAACTCTTACCCTACTAGGTAGTCTTCCTCCCTCTGCTTCATCAAGGTACTAACTCTTACTACATAGCCTTCCTCCCTCTGCTTCATCAAGGTAGTAACTCTTACTACATAGTCTTCCTCTCTGCTTCATCAAGGTACTAACTCTTACTACATAGCCTTCCTCTCTGCTTCATCAAGGTACTAACTCTTACCCTTACTAGGTAGTCTTCCTCCCCTCTGCTTCATCAAGGTACTAACTCTTACTACATAGCCTTCCTCTCTGCTTCATCAAGGTACGTCACACTTCCTCTATCTCTCTCTCCCTCTCCTTCCTACTCTCTTTCCCTCCCTCTAGCAGGTTGCTGCTTTCCTTCTCCTCCCCTCCAAGGAACTGTCAACCCTCCTGGTACTCCTCTCCCCTCCCTGTTATCCACGGAACTGTCAACCCTCCTGGTACTCCTCCCCCCTCCCTGTTATCCACGGAACTGTCAACCCTCCTGGTACTCCTCCCCCCTCCCTGTTATCCACGGAACTGTCAACCCTCCTGGTACTCCTCCCCCCTTCCTGTTATCCACGGAACTGTCAACCCTCCTGGTACTCCTCCCCCCTCCCCGTTATCCAAGGAACTGTCAACCCTCCTCGTACTCCTCTCCCCTCCCTGTTATCCAAGGAACTGTCAACCCTCCTGGTACTCCTCTCCCCTCCCTGTTATCCAAGGAACTGTCAACCCTCCTGGTACTCTTTCCCCTACCCGTTATCCAAGGAACTGTCAACCCTCCTGGTACTCCTCCCCCCTCCCCGTTATCCAAGGAACTGTCAACCCTCCTGGTACTCCCCTCCCTGTTATCCACGGAACTGTCAACCCTCCTGGTACTCCTCCCCCCTCCCTGTTATCCACGGAACTGTCAACCCTCCTGGTACTCCTCCCCCCTCCCTGTTATCCACGGAACTGTCAACCCTCCTGGTACTCCTCCCCCCTCCCTGTTATCCACGGAACTGTCAACCCTCCTGGTACTCCTCCCCCCTTCCTGTTATCCACGGAACTGTCAACCCTCCTGGTACTCCTCTCCCCTCCCTGTTATCCAAGGAACTGTCAACCCTCCTGCTACTCCTCTCCCCTCCCTGTTATCCAAGGAACTGTCAACCCTCCTGCTACTCCTCTCCCCTCCCTGTTATCCAAGGAACTGTCAACCCTCCTGGTACTCCTCTCCCCTCCCTGTTATCCAAGGAACTGTCAACCCTCCTAGTACTCCTCCCCCCTCCCCGTTATCCAAGGAACTGTCAACCCTCCTGGTACTCCTCTCCCCTCCCCGTTATCCAAGGAACTGTCAACCCTCCTAGTACTCCTCCCCCCTCCCCGTTATCCAAGGAACTGTCAACCCTCCTGGTACTCCTCTCCCCTCCCTGTTATCCACGGAACTGTCAACCCTCCTGGTACTCCTCCCCCCTCCATGTTATCCACGGAACTGTCAACCCTCCTGGTACTCCTCCCCCCTCCCTGTTATCCACGGAACTGTCAACCCTCCTGGTATTCCTCTCCTCTCCCTGTTATCCAAGGAACTGTCAACCCTCCTGCTACTCCTCTCCCCTCTCCGTTATCCAAGGAACTGTCAACCCTCCTGGTACTCCTCTCCCCGTTATCCAAGGAACTGTCAACCCTCCTGGTACTCCTCTCCCCTCCCTGTTATCCAAGGAACTGTCAACCCTCCTGGTACTCCTCCCCCCTCCCTGTTATCCAAGGAACTGTCAACCCTCCTGGTACTCCTCTCCCCTCCCCTCCCTGTTATCCAAGGAACTGTCAACCCTCCTGGTACTCATCTCCCCTGGGTCTTTGTGTGTTCACAGTTTCCTCCTCCAGTCTCCAGGTATCCTAGGTGCTGTCTCCTGCGTTTGTGTTAAGGCCCTTGAACCCTAAAAGGTGGTCTTCTCTCCCCCTCCAGAGTACCCAGTACTATGACATGCGGTGGTCCTGTGAGCACCTGATCATGGTGTGGATCAATGCGTTTGTGATGCTGATGAGCCAGCTGTTACCTCCCAGCTACTGTGACCTGCTGCACCGCTCGGCAGCCCACCTGGGGCGCTGGCAGAAGCTGGAGCACGGGTTCTACAGCAACGCCCCGCAGCACGTGTAGGTGGTCCCCACACACATACACACACACACACACACACACTTCTACAACAACGGCCCGCAGCACGTGTAGGTGGTCCCCCCACACACACACACACACACACACACACACACTTCTACAACAACGGCCCGCAGCAGTGTGTGTCAGTACGTAACCCGACCTTTTCTCCTGGTGAAGTAGACATGTGCAGGATTTTGTTCCAACACGTCTGACTCTAATCAACTGTTCTTCAGGACTCCACCAGGTGCGTTAGAGCAGGGATGGAGTAAAGCCCTGCATCAGGAGGCTGTCTCCAGGAAGAGGGTTAACCACCCTGCTGTCCACCAGACTCTGCTGTCTAGTCTTCTAGGCAGGGTTCTATTTGATCTGTCGGCTGTAGGATCAATCTCCACCTTTTCATTGTGTGTTGCAGGTGGTCTGAGAGTACGGTCTGGCCCCAGGGGGTGTTAGTACGCCACAGTCGTAGCCTGTACAAGGCTGTAGGACCCTACAACGTGGCCCTGCCCTCAGACGTCTCCCACGCTAGGTTTTACGTGAGTCACTGCCTTTCACTAGACCCTTTAATGTGGATGTGTGTTTATATCTGCCCATGTCCTGCCTTTCACTAGATCCTTTAATGTGGATGTGTTTATATCTGCCCATGTCCTGCCTTTCACCAGATCCTTTAGTGTGTGTTTATATCTGCCCATGTCCTGTCTTTCACTAGATCCTTTAGTGTGTGTTTATATCTGCCCATGTCCTGCCTTTCACTAGATCCTTTAATGTGGATGTGTTTATATCTGTCCATGTCCTGCCTTTCACTAGATCCTTTAGTGTGTGTTTATATCTGCCCATGTCCTGTCTTTCACTAGATCCTTTAGTGTGTGTTTATATCTGCCCATGTCCTGTCTTTCACTAGATCCTTTAGTGTGTGTTTATATCTGCCCATGTCCTGCCTTTCACTAGATCCTTTAATGTGGATGTGTGTTTATCTGCCCATGTCCTGCCTTTCACCAGATCCTTTAGTGTGTGTTTATATCTGCCCATGTCCTGTCTTTCACTAGATCCTTTAGTGTGTGTTTATATCTGCCCATGTCCTGCCTTTCACTAGATCCTTTAATGTGGATGTGTTTATATCTGCCCATGTCCTGTCTTTCACTAGATCCTTTAGTGTGTGTTTATATCTGCCCATGTCCTGTCTTTCACTAGATCCTTTAGTGTGTGTTTATATCTGCCCATGTCCTGTCTTTCACTAGATCCTTTAGTGTGTGTTTATATCTGCCCATGTCCTGCCTTTCACTAGATCCTTTAATGTGGATGTGTGTTTATCTGCCCATGTCCTGCCTTTCACTAGACCCTTTAGTGTGGATGTGTTTATATCTGCCCATGTCCTGCCTTTCACTAGATCCTTTAGTGTGTGTTTATATCTGCCCATGTCCTGTCTTTCACTAGATCCTTTAGTGTGTGTTTATATCTGCCCATGTCCTGCCTTTCACTAGACCCTTTAGTGTGGATGTGTTTATATCTGCCCATGTCCTGCCTTTCACTAGACCCTTTAGTGTGGATGTGTTTATATCTGCCCATGTCCTGCCTTTCACTAGATCCTTTAGTGTGGATGTGTTTATATCTGCCCATGTCCTGCCTTTCACTAGATCCTTTAGTGTGGATGTGTTTATATCTGCCCATGTCCTGCCTTTCACTAGATCCTTTAGTGTGGATGTGTTTATATCTGCCCATGTCCTGTCTTTCACTAGATCCTTTAGTGTGGATGTGTGTTTATATCTGCCCATGTCCTGCCTTTCACTAGATCCTTTAGTGTGGATATGTGTTTATATCTGCCCATGTCCTGTCTTTCACTAGATCCTTTAGTGTGGATGTGTTTATATCTGTCCATGTCCTGCCTTTCACTAGATCCTTTAGTGTGTGTTTATCTGCCCATGTCCTGCGTTTCACTAGATCCTTTAGTGTGGATGTGTTTATATCTGCCCATGTCCTGCCTTTCACTAGATCCTTTAGTGTGGATGTGTTTATATCTGCCCATGTCCTGCCTTTCACTAGATCCTTTAGTGTGGATGTGTTTATATCTGCCCATGTCCTGCCTTTCACTAGATCCTTTAGTGTGGATGTGTTTATATCTGTCCATGTCCTGCCTTTCACTAGATCCTTTAGTGTGGATGTGTTTATATCTGTCCATGTCCTGCCTTTCACTAGATCCTTTAGTGTGGATGTGTGTTTATATCTGTCCATGTCCTGCCTTGAGACGTCCCTTTATTTACAAGTCTAACTATAAATACATGTTTATAAATAAATACCAATTGTGATATTATTTATTGTGTTGTAGTTCCTTTTCCACAAGCCGTTGCGGATCCTGAACCTGTTAATCTGGATTGAGTGTAGCGTCGTCCTGTACCAGCTGTACTCCCTGCTCCGCTCTGAAAGCTGGAACCACACCCTGTCCCTGGGCCTCATCCTGTTCTGTAACTACTACGTCCTCTTCAAGCTGCTCCGGGACCGCATCGTGCTGGGCAAGGCCTACTCCTACCCTGTTACCTCCAGTACAGGGTCCAGCACTACCAACAGCACCGCCACCAACGGCCTGGGGCTCAAGTCCCAGTGACGGCCCAGGAGAGGGTTCTGGAGCTGGGGGACGTGGGTTTGGATACTCACTGGCCTCCCTGGCTGTACGGAGTGATGGGTGGAAGGGGTGGAGGTGAGAGAGGGGGTCGGGCGTGCAGCAGTGGGGTGGGAGGGACTGACTGTGAACTCATATTGTTTTGATACGGTTCTATTTTTCATGCAATGTTTATACCTATTTAAATAATATTTTATTTTGTATACTGTTTCAAAAGTAACAGGGCATTACGGTAGTATTGTCATGTGATGTTGTCTCATGGGGCAAAGCGATTGGATGGGAGAGAGTGAGTTGTGTTCTTGATGCCATGAGGCCCCGCCCACGTGCTGTGCTAAGCTCCTCCTCCTATGCTCACTGCGTTCCGACTTCCACCAAAGATGCTTAAAGAAAACTTCAGAGCCAATCAGAGGGATAGACTATGGTTCCGGCAGCCAATCAAGGAAGAGACTTTGGCTCGGTTGCCAATCAAGGAAGCGACTGAGGAGACCCCGCCTCTCCCTGCACACTGCCTCTTTAGAGAACGTATTCATCCCTTTACGGTGTTTTATTAGGATTCGTTTCGTAGCAAGACTGTCTGCAGTTTGTCCATGAGCGCTGACTCTGGTGCCTGTAGAACATATCCACGTCCCAAATGGCACCCTATTCCCTACATAGTGCACAGCTTTTGACCAGAGCCTTATTAGCCTAGGTTAAAAGTAGTGCACTAAATAGGGAATAGGGTATAATTTGGGACAGGCTCAATGTTTTCTTTGCAGTGTCATGTTCATTCAGGTCATTAATTTACCACAAATAGCCGCTCTTCATTTCACTGTGCCTGAGAAGCGAAAAACATAGATATAGAATGGACACCACCACCGCAACAGATTGCATGGCCGTTTTTCTAGATGGGACACAAACCGCATTGAATGTGCAGACGTATGTATGTGCTTTACTTTCCAGTGTGTGCTTGAAATTAAATAAAACATTACACTTGGTATCTTCAATGCTACAAGTTGTGCTCAGCTGCTAGCAGTGTTATTTTAAAGAGCTTGCCTTGTTGCGAGTCCCAGGTGAGGATGTGGGATGGGTTCTAGTGCCATAATTGTCCGTTCATCCATTCTATTTTGTTCCTTTTCTATGAGCAGCTGATCTAGAATGATTCATGTTTTTATCAACGTGCCAAAATCCCAGGTTGCCTGTATGATCATGTTTGTTCATGGGCGCGTTCCACCTTGTCTTTTAATGCAGTCCTGTTGTAAGGCCCCTCAGCAGATTGCTATATCAAATGAATGATGAATGTGGTACCTGAGATGTTGTGAGATCTGATATGTGCAGGATGACTGCAATAAAGATGACCTGGAACGTTAGCTGTGTGTTTATATTTTCAGTGGGTGAGGTGGAAGATGGAGGAGGGAGACATGCTGTCCTATGGCTCACAGTGTTTGATTTTCGATGAGCATTTTTTATGCCGTTGAAATAAAATAAAAAATAAAAAGCGCTGTTAAACTGACTTGTGAAATGTGTTTGTTTGTCCATGAGATCGTGCAGATAAGAGATGAAACCACAAAGACCCATTTGCAAAGCCGCATTTTATTCCAAAGCATTATAAAGTTGATATATATATATTGCTGAACAATTGTTTTTAAAACAGAAAAATATCTCCCCCATAAAGTTTGACAGTGCAGATCATGAGTAGAAGGTCAGTATGCCAGAGCCAACACTGGTGCTACGCATCAAAGTGGCCTGTAGTGTTGTGTTTGGCCCAGCAGAGGGAGCTAGGGGTATTTTACTCGGGTCCATTTGAAACACCAACAGTTTGTACTGTGACAGTCTATACCTTGAGTTGACATGTTTGAAGAGCAGGGTAGCACCTTTGGTTGATGACAGGGTTACATTCATTGGTAATAACAGTTAAAGAGATGTCCCAGCAGAGCTCTGACAATCTATAGAATTAGCAGAGGAACTGCGTCTGGTTCTCCACCAACCTCTTACACATCTTCTCGTTCCTCCTTTTATTTCATCCTTTCAGTGCATTAAATGTTCTCTTCACCATCATGACACGTTGGTCCAGGGAGTCCCTGGTCAAAGCCTTCTTCTAAAGCTCAGTCATAAGACCTTTCAGTTGTGTTTCAAAGCACAGTGTTGATCATGCAGTAAGAAGGGCACGAATACATTTGAACATTTTATTTCATGTACGATGGAAAGGGTTAGTGAGGATGTATGTATGTACAGTAGGACTTCCTGGATGTAACTGTGAGTCGTTCTAGTTGTGTGTTGGGAGGATGTCTCTGCATGCAGAACGATGGATGTATTGCTAATGAAACAGTATTAATGATGAAGTGTGTACTGCATGTGTATGAATGACATGTCAACTTCACTTCCTCAGCAAGGGAAATGAAGACCCCCTTCACTTCCTCCTCCATCAATCCTCTGTGTGTGTGTGTGTACAGTATGTGCATGACATGTCCACCTCTTCCTCCTCCATCAATCCTCTGTGTGTGTGTGTGTACAGTATGTGCATGACATGTCCACCTCTTCCTCATCCTTCTCGGCAGTCTACATAGTTTCCTTTGATCCAGTAGCAGATCTGGGCATATTTCAGAGGCGTCACCCTCACCGCCACGTTAAACTCCTGGGACGCCCCGTCTCGATCCACCCACTGGTGCCCTGAGAACACCCCGATCACCTTCCTCTCCCAGCGCCGCCTCCTCCGGTCCCACATACGAGCGTAGATCCCCGAGCCGCTGGCCCCGGGCTGGGCATCACAATGCTGGTAGAGAAGGTCCGGCGTCTCCTCTCCAGCCCGGCAGAACCGGTAGACCAGCTGGCCCGGCCGGTCGTTGTCATAGCCGGAGAACTGGACCCTGCGCCCGGGCAGTTGCTTCGCCGGCGGGGAGACGCCCAGCTTCATGTGGCGTCTTTTGTGGGCCTTCTTGAGCTCTAATAAGGCGTAGTCGTAGTCCATTCCGATGTCGTTGCCGTTGCCCTTGATCCAGCCTTTGGGCACGTGGGTGCGCTTGGCACGAATCCACTGGAACTTCATTTTATCTGGGGGTGATGGATGGGCGATGGATGCATTGGTGGCAGAGGCAGGATTGGGAGAGTCACGCTGTTTTGGCTTCAGGAAACCCACCCGGAGCTTTTGCGCCCCTTTCACGTAGTTCTTCCCGTCGTGGACGCAGTGGGCGGCGGTCAGAACGTGCCGGTCGCCCACCAGTGTTCCGGAACACCCGGTGGACAGCTTGACCGCTGCCGAAAATGGGTAGTTCAACAGGAAGTCCTGCCCTACGATGCTGAAACGCCCGTCATGGCCAAAGATCTGACGTTTGCGTCGGGAAGGCAGTGCCGGCGTGGTCTGGGGGCGGGCGGTGTACCCGTAGATCCCCACCGCGGTTTCGGTGAGGCGACCGTTACTATGGAGCGTCTCGTATGACAGGATGCTACGCAGGTCCCAGTAGCTGGGGGGAAGAGCATTCTTGTGGCATTCTGGGTCACATGGGGAGGTGACGTCCAATCGGGCGTCAGCCTGGAAGTGGGGGGCGGGTCGGTCCTCTGTCACCTGGGGTAAGACCACGGGGACGCGCTGCAGGGGCCATTGGGGCTGGATAGGAGCCACTGGAGGGATGGAGAGGAGGAGCAAGAGGAGGGGAAGGGGGGATGGGATGGAGGGAAAAGAGGCCATGGAGGAGGGAGATCTAGAAGAGGAGAGAGGGAGAGGACAGGTGAGATGTGATGTCACTAAATACCTTGACAGGTGAGATCAAATCAAACTTTATTTGTCACATGTGCCGAATACAAGTGTTCACCTTACTGTGAAATGCTGACTGACAGGCCCTTAACCAACTATGCAGCTCAAGAACAGTTGAGAAAATATTTACCAAATAAACGAAAGTAAAAATTAACATAACAACAACGAGGCTACATACAGGGGTTACCGGTACAGAGTCAGTGTGCGGGCGTACAGGTTAGTTGAGGAAATTTGTACACGTAGGTAGGGGTGAAGTGTGACGTCACTAAATACTACAGGTGAGATGTGGTGAGCTAGTAATACCTAGACAGGTGAGATGTGGTGAGCCAGTAATACCTAGACAGGTGAGATGTGGTGAGTCAGTAATACCTAGACAGGTGAGATGTGGTGAGTCAGTAATACCTAGACAGGTGAGATGTGGTGAGCCAGTAATACCTAGACAGGTGAGATGTGGTGAGCCAGTAATACCTAGACAGGTGAGATGTGGTGAGCCAGTAATACCTAGACAGGTGAGATGTGGTGAGCCAGTAATACCTAGACAGGTGAGATGTGGTGAGTCAGTAATACCTAGACAGGTGAGATGTGGTGAGTCAGTAATACCTAGACAGGTGAGATGTGGTGAGCCAGTAATACCTAGACAGGTGAGATGTGGTGAGTCAGTAATACTTAGACAGGTGAGATGTGGTGAGTCAGTAATACCTAGACAGGTGAGATGTGGTGAGTCAGTAATACCTAGACAGGTGAGATGTGGTGAGTCAGTAATACCTAGACAGGTGAGATGTGGTGAGCCAGTAATACCTAGACAGGTGAGATGTGGTGAGTCAGTAATACCTAGACAGGTGAGATGTGGTGAGTCAGTAATACCTAGACAGGTGAGATGTGGTGAGCTAGTAATACCTAGACAGGTGAGATGTGGTGAGTCAGTAATACCTAGACAGGTGAGATGTGGTGGGCCAGTAATACCTAGACAGGTGAGATGTGGTGAGTCAGTAATACCTAGACAGGTGAGATGTGGTGAGTCAGTAATACATAGACAGGTGAGATGTGGTGAGTCAGTAATACCTTGACAGGTGAGATGTGGTGAGCCAGTAATACCTAGACAGGTGAGATGTGGTGAGTCAGTAATACCTAGACAGGTGAGATGTGGTGAGCCAGTAATACCTAGACAGGTGAGATGTGGTGAGTCAGTAATACCTAGACAGGTGAGATGTGGTGAGTCAGTAATACCTAGACAGGTGAGATGTGGTGAGCTAGTAATACCTAGACAGGTGAGATGTGGTGAGTCAGTAATACCTAGACAGGTGAGATGTGGTGAGTCAGTAATACCTAGACAGGTGAGATGTGGTGAGCTAGTAATACCTAGACAGGTGAGATGTGGTGAGTCAGTAATACCTAGACAGGTGAGATGTGGTGAGCTAGTAATACCTAGACAGGTGAGATGTGGTGAGTCAGTAATACCTAGACAGGTGAGATGTGGTGAGTCAGTAATACCTAGACAGGTGAGATGTGGTGAGCCAGTAATACCTAGACAGGTGAGATGTGGTGAGTCAGTAATACCTAGACAGGTGAGATGTGGTGAGTCAGTAATACCTAGACAGGTGAGATGTGGTGAGTCAGTAATACCTAGACAGGTCAGATGTGGTGAGTCAGTAATACCTAGACAGGTGAGATGTGGTGAGTTAGTAATACCTAGACAGCTGAGATGTGGTGAGTCAGTAATACCTAGACAGGTGAGATGTGGTGAGTCAGTAATACCTAGACAGGTGAGATGTGGTGAGTCAGTAATACCTAGACAGGTGAGATGTGGTGAGTCAGTAATACCTTGACAGGTGAGATGTGGTGAGCCAGTAATACCTAGACAGGTGAGATGTGGTGAGTCAGTAATACCTAGACAGGTGAGATGTGGTGAGCCAGTAATACCTAGACAGGTGAGATGTGGTGAGTCAGTAATACCTAGACAGGTGAGATGTGGTGAGTCAGTAATACCTAGACAGGTGAGATGTGGTGAGCTAGTAATACCTAGACAGGTGAGATGTGGTGAGTCAGTAATACCTAGACAGGTGAGATGTGGTGAGCCAGTAATACCTAGACAGGTGAGATGTGGTGAGCCAGTAATACCTAGACAGCTGAGATGTGGTGAGCCAGTAATACCTAGGCAGGTGAGATGTGGTGATGTGGTGAGCCAGTAATACCTAGACAGGTGAGATGTGGTGAGTCAGTAATACCTAGACAGGTGAGATGTGGTGAGCCAGTAATACCTAGACAGCTGAGATGTGGTGAGTCAGTAATACCTAGACAGGTGAGATGTGGTGAGTCAGTAATACCTAGACAGGAGAGATGTGGTGAACCAGTAATACCTAGACAGGTGAGATGTGGTGAACCAGTAATACCTAGACAGGTGAGATGTGGTGAGTCAGTAATACCTAGACAGGTGAGATGTGGTGAGTCAGTAATACCTAGACAGCTGAGATGTGGTGAGTCAGTAATACCTAGACAGCTGAGATGTGGTGAGCCAGTAATACCTAGACAGCTGAGATGTGGTGAGTCAGTAATACCTAGACAGGTGAGATGTGGTGAGTCAGTAATACCTAGACAGGTGAGATGTAGTGAGTCAGTAATACCTAGACAGGTGAGATGTGGTGAGTCAGTAATACCTAGACAGGTGAGATGTGGTGAGTCAGTAATACCTAGACAGGTGAGATGTGGTGAGTCAGTAATACCTAGACAGGTGAGATGTGGTGAGTCAGTAATACCTAGACAGGTGAGATGTGGTGAGTCAGTAATACCTAGACAGGTGAGATGTGGTGAGTCAGTAATACCTAGACAGGTGAGATGTGGTGAGTCAGTAATACCTAGACAGGTGAGATGTGGTGAGCCAGTAATACCTAGACAGGTGAGATGTGGTGAGTCAGTAATACCTAGACAGGTGAGATGTGGTGAACTAGTAATACCTAGACAGGTGAGATGTGGTGAGTCAGTAATACCTAGACAGGTGAGATGTGGTGAGTCAGTAATACCGAGACAGGTGAGATGTGGTGAGTCAGTAATACCTAGACAGGTGAGATGTGGTGAGTCAGTAATACCTAGACAGGTGAGATGTGGTGAGTCAGTAATACCTAGACAGGTGAGATGTGGTGAGTCAGTAATACCTTGACAGGTGAGATGTGGTGAGCCAGTAATACCTAGACAGGTGAGATGTGGTGAGTCAGTAATACCTAGACAGGTGAGATGTGGTGAGCCAGTAATACCTAGACAGGTGAGATGTGGTGAGTCAGTAATACCTAGACAGGTGAGATGTGGTGAGTCAGTAATACCTAGACAGGTGAGATGTGGTGAGTCAGTAATACCTAGACAGGTGAGATGTGGTGAGCTAGTAATACCTAGACAGGTGAGATGTGGTGAGTCAGTAATACCTAGACAGGTGAGATGTGGTGAGTCAGTAATACCTAGACAGGTGAGATGTGGTGAGTCAGTAATACCTAGACAGCTGAGATGTGGTGAGTCAGTAATACCTAGACAGGTGAGATGTGGTGAGTCAGTAATACCTAGACAGGCGAGATGTGGTGAGTCAGTAATACCTAGACAGGTGAGATGTGGTGAACTAGTAATAACTAGACAGGTGAGATGTGGTGAGTCAGTAATACCTAGACAGCTGAGATGTGGTGAGTCAGTAATACCTTGACAGGTGAGATGTGGTGAGCCAGTAATACCTAGACAGGTGAGATGTGGTGAGTCAGTAATACCTAGACAGGTGAGATGTGGTGAGCCAGTAATACCTAGACAGGTGAGATGTGGTGAACTAGTAATAACTAGACAGGTGAGATGTGGTGAGTCAGTAATACCTAGACAGGTGAGATGTGGTGAGCTAGTAATACCTAGACAGGTGAGATGTGGTGAGTCAGTAATACCTAGACAGGTGAGATGTGGTGAGCCAGTAATACCTAGACAGGTGAGATGTGGTGAGCCAGTAATACCTAGACAGCTGAGATGTGGTGAGCCAGTAATACCTAGGCAGGTGAGATGTGGTGATGTGGTGAGCCAGTAATACCTAGACAGGTGAGATGTGGTGAGTCAGTAATACCTAGACAGGTGAGATGTGGTGAGCCAGTAATACCTAGACAGCTGAGATGTGGTGAGTCAGTAATACCTAGACAGGTGAGATGTGGTGAGTCGGTAATACCTAGACAGGAGAGATGTGGTGAACCAGTAATACCTAGACAGGTGAGATGTGGTGAACCAGTAATACCTAGACAGGTGAGATGTGGTGAGTCAGTAATACCTAGACAGGTGAGATGTGGTGAGTCAGTAATACCTAGACAGCTGAGATGTGGTGAGTCAGTAATACCTAGACAGCTGAGATGTCTTGAGCCAGTAATACCTAGACAGCTGAGATGTGGTGAGTCAGTAATACCTAGACAGGTGAGATGTGGTGAGTCAGTAATACCTAGACAGGTGAGATGTAGTGAGTCAGTAATACCTAGACAGGTGAGATGTGGTGAGTCAGTAATACCTAGACAGGTGAGATGTGGTGAGTCAGTAATACCTAGACAGGTGAGATGTGGTGAGTCAGTAATACCTAGACAGGTGAGATGTGGTGAGTCAGTAATACCTAGACAGGTGAGATGTGGTGAGCTAGTAATACCTAGACAGGTGAGATGTGGTGAGTCAGTAATACCTAGACAGGTGAGATGTGGTGAGTCAGTAATACCTAGACAGGTGAGATGTGGTGAGCCAGTAATACCTAGACAGGTGAGATGTGGTGAGTCAGTAATACCTAGACAGGTGAGATGTGGTGAACTAGTAATACCTAGACAGGTGAGATGTGGTGAGTCAGTAATACCTAGAGAGGTGAGATGTGGTGAGCTAGTAATACCTAGACAGGTGAGATGTGGTGAGCTAGTAATACCTAGACAGGTGAGATGTGGTGAGTCAGTAATACCTAGACAGGTGAGATGTGGTGAGCCAGTAATACCTAGACAGCTGAGATGTGGTGAGCCAGTAATACCTAGGCAGGTGAGATGTGGTGAGCCAGTAATACATAGGCAGGTGAGATGTGGTGATGTGGTGAGCCAGTAATACCTAGACAGGTGAGATGTGGTGAGCTTGTAATACCTAGACAGGTGAGATGTGGTGAGCCAGTAATACCTAGACAGGTGAGATGTGGTGAGTCAGTAATACCTAGACAGGTGAGATGTGGTGAGCTAGTAATACCTAGACAGGTGAGATGTGGTGAGCTAGTAATACCTAGACAGGTGAGATGTGGTGAGCCAGTAATACCTAGACAGGTGAGATGTGGTGAGTCAGTAATACCTAGACTGGTGAGATGTGGTGAGTCAGTAATACCTAGACAGGCGAGATGTGGTGAGTCAGTAATACCTAGACAGGTGAGATGTGGTGAGTCAGTAATACCTAGACAGGTGAGATGTGGTGAGTCAGTAATACCTAGACAGGTGAGATGTGGTGAGCTAGTAATACCTAGACAGGTGAGATGTGGTGAGCTAGTAATACCTAGACAGGTGAGATGTGGTGAGCCAGTAATACCTAGACAGGTGCGATGTGGTGAGCCAGTAATACCTAGACAGGTGAGATGTGGTGAGTCAGTAATACCTAGACAGGTGAGATGTGGTGAGTCAGTAATACCTAGACAGATGAGATGTGGTGAGTCAGTAATACATCAAGGGTCTTTCAGCTGATAAAACAGACCCTTCTCTCACTGTTACATATGATTTAGTGTTTGTTTATATGATGATGCTACTTCTTATACTAGTCATGCTGTCTATAGACACTGTAGTTCTGCTGCAGTGACCAGCGAGACCTGTAGTTCTGCTGCATCGACCAGAGAGACCTGTAGTTCTGCTGCATCAACCAGAGAGACCTGTAGTTCTGCTGCAGTGACCAGAGAGACCAGTAGTTCTGCTGCAGTGACCAGAGAGATCAGAGAGACCTGTAGTTCTGCTGCAGTGACCAGAGAGATCAGAGAGACCAGTAGTTCTGCTGCAGTGACCAGAGAGACCAGATAGACCTGTAGTTCTGCTGCAGTGACCAGAGAGACCTGTAGTTCTGCTGCAGTGACCAGAGAGATCAGAGAGACCTGTAGTTCTGCTGCAGTGACCAGAGAGATCAGAGAGACCAGTAGTTCTGCTGCAGTGACCAGAGAGACCAGTAGTTCTGTTGCAGTGACCAGAGAGACCAGTAGTTCTGCTGCAGTGACCAGAGAGACCAGTAGTTCTGCTGCAGTGACCAGAGAGACCAGTAGTTCTGCTGCAGTGACCAGAGAGACCTGTAGTTCTGCTGCAGTGACCAGAGAGACCAGTAGTTCTGCTGCAGTGACCAGAGAGATCTGTAGTTCTGCTGCAGCAACCAGAGAGACCTGTAGTTCTGCTGCAGCAACCAGAGAGACCCGTAGTTCTGCTGCAGTGACCAGAGAGATCAGAGAGACCAGTAGTTCTGCTGCAGTGATCAGAGAGATCAGAGAGACCAGTAGTTCTGCTGCAGTGACCAGAGAGACCAGTAGTTCTGCTGCAGTGACCAGAGAGACCTGTAGTTCTGCTGCAGCAACCAGAGAGACCTGTAGTTCTGCTGCAGCAACCAGAGAGACCTGTAGTTCTGCTGCAGTGATCAGAGAGATCAGAGAGACCAGTAGTTCTGCTGCAGTGACCAGAGAGACCATTAGTTCTGTTGCAGTGACCAGAGAGATCAGTAGTTCTGCTGCAGTGACCAGAGAGATCAGAGAGACTTGTAGTTCTGCTGCAGTGACCAGAGAGACCTGTAGTTCTGCTGCAGTGATCAGAGAGACCAGTAGTTCTGCTGCAGTGACCAGAGAGACCAGTAGTTCTGTTGCAGTGACCAGAGAGACCAGTAGTTCTGTTGCAGTGACCAGAGAGACCAGTAGTTCTGTTGCAGTGACCAGAGAGACCAGTAGTTCTGTTGCAGTGACCAGAGAGACCAGTAGTTCTGCTGCAGTGACCAGAGAGATCAGAGAGACCAGTAGTTCTGCTGCAGTGATCAGAGAGATCAGATAGACCTGTAGTTCTGCTGCAGTGACCAGAGAGACCTGTAGTTCTGCTGCAGTGACCAGAGAGACCAGTAGTTCTGCTGCAGTGACCAGAGAGACCAGTAGTTCTGTTGCAGTGACCAGAGAGACCAGTAGTTCTGCTGCAGTGACCAGAGAGACCAGTAGTTCTGCTGCAGTGATCAGAGAGACCAGTAGTTCTGCTGCAGCAACCAGAGAGACCTGTAGTTCTGCTGCAGCAACCAGAGAGACCTGTAGTTCTGCTGCAGCGACCAGAGAGACCAGTAGTGCTGCTGCAGTGACCAGAGAGACCAGTAGTGCTGCTGCAGTGACCAGAGAGACCAGTAGTTCTGCTGCAGTGACCAGAGAGACCAGTAGAGTAGGGGTGTTAACCCCGGTGTCCTGGCTAAATTCCCAATCTGGCCCTCAAACCATCATGGTCACCTAATAATCCCCAGTTTACAATTGGCTCATTCATCCCCCTCCTCTCCCCTGTAACTATTCCCCAGGTCGTTGCTGCAAATGAGAACGTGTTCTCAGTCAACTTACCTGGTAAAATAACGGTAAAATAAATAAATAAATAAAATAGTTCTGCTGCAGTGACCAGAGAGACCAGTAGTTCTGTTGCAGCAACCAGAGAGACCAGTAGTTCTGCTGCAGCAACCAGAGAGATCAGAGAGACCAGTAGTTCTGCTGCAGTGACCAGAGAGACCAGTAGTTCTGCTGCAGTGACCAGAGAGATCAGAGAGACCTGTAGTTCTGCTGCAGTGACCAGAGAGACCAGTAGTTCTGCTGCAGTGACCAGAGAGACCAGTAGTTCTGCTGCAGTGATCAGAGAGACCAGTAGTTCTGCTGCAGTGATCAGAGAGTCCAGAGAGACCAGTAGTTCTGCTGCAGCAACCAGAGAGATCAGAGAGACCAGTAGTTCTGCTGCAGTGATCAGAGAGACCAGTGGTTCTGCTGCAGTGATCAGAGAGACCAGAGAGACCTGTAGTTCTGCTGCAGTGATCAGAGAGACCAGTAGTTCTGTTGCAGTGACCAGAGAGATCAGAGAGACCTGTAGTTCTGCTGCAGTGATCAGAGAGACCAGTAGTTCTGCTGCAGTGACCAGAGAGACCAGTAGTTCTGCTGCAGTGACCAGAGAGACCAGTAGAGTAGGGGTGTTAACCCCGGTGTCCTGGCTAAATTCCCAATCTGGCCCTCAAACCATCATGGTCACCTAATAATCCCCAGTTTACAATTGGCTCATTCATCCCCCTCCTCTCCCCTGTAACTATTCCCCAGGTCGTTGCTGCAAATGAGAACGTGTTCTCAGTCAACTTACCTGGTAAAATAACGGTAAAATAAATAAATAAATAAAATAGTTCTGCTGCAGTGACCAGAGAGACCTGTAGTTCTGCTGCAGCAACCAGAGAGACCAGTAGTTCTGCTGCAGTGACCAGAGAGACCAGTAGTTCTGCTGCAGCAACCAGAGAGATCAGAGAGACCAGTAGTTCTGCTGCAGTGACCAGAGAGATCAGAGAGACCAGTAGTTCTGCTGCAGTGACCAGAGAGACCAGTAGTTCTGCTGCAGTGGCCAGAGAGATCAGAGAGACCAGTAGTTCTGCTGCAGTGACCAGAGAGATCAGAGAGACCTGTAGTTCTGCTGCAGTGACCAGAGAGACCAGTAGTTCTGCTGCAGTGATCAGAGAGACCAGTAGTTCTGCTGCAGTGATCAGAGAGTCCAGAGAGACCAGTAGTTCTGCTGCAGCAACCAGAGAGATCAGAGAGACCAGTAGTTCTGCTGCAGCAACCAGAGAGATCAGAGAGACCAGTAGTTCTGCTGCAGTGACCAGAGAGATCAGAGAGACCAGTAGTTCTGCTGCAGTGATCAGAGAGACCAGTAGTTCTGCTGCAGTGATCAGAGAGACCAGTAGATCTGTTGCAGTGACCAGAGAGACCAGTAGTTCTGCTGCAGTGACCAGAGAGATCAGAGAGACCTGTTGTTCTGCTGCAGTGACCAGAGAGATCAGAGAGACCTGTAGTTCTGCTGCAGTGACCAGAGAGATCAGAGAGACCAGTAGTTCTGCTGCAGTGATCAGAGAGACCAGTAGTTCTGCTGCAGTGATCAGAGAGTCCAGAGACCAGTAGTTCTGCTGCAGCAACCAGAGAGATCAGAGAGACCAGTAGTTCTGCTGCAGTGATCAGAGAGACCAGTAGTTCTGCTGCAGTGACCAGAGAGACCAGTAGTGCTGCTGCAGTGACCAGAGAGATCAGAGAGACCAGTAGTTCTGCTGCAGTGATCAGAGAGACCAGTAGTTCTGCTGCAATGACCAGAGAGACCAGTAGTTCTGCTGCAGCGATCTGAGAGATCAGAGCCCTTCTGAATGTGACCGGATGTCTGGACCGTCAGTCACAGCGGCTGGGAAACATTCTCCAACCCAGACCCGGCGAGCCCTGCATCGTATTTTTAGCCACCAGACTGGGGGGGGGGGGTTGTGTGCACAAGGGACTAAGATTTCTGCCTTAGGAATTTGAGCTGTGGTGGAATTCGGCAAAGCAGTTACACAACTTCCACTGTTTTAATATGGCTTAAAAATGTCCTTCCCCTGAGGTTAAAGGTTAGAGGTCAGGTGCTCTCTTCAGCGCAGAGCAACGCTGGAGGAAAGTTCCAGAGGCTGGGACGGTGAGGATGCTGTGTTCGCTGTGTCAAGTAGGAGGAAACTCTGATTACGTCCCAAATGGCACCCTATTCCCTATATAGTGCACTATTTTTTTTACCAGTTCTCTATGGGGTTCTGGTCAAAAGTAGTGCACTTCATATTGAATAGGGTACCATTTGGGATGTGCACTCTGTCTCTCAGTTGTGTTTCAGTACAGACTGGAAGCAGGGACTGTATAGTAGTCTTTCAGTACAGACTGGAAGCAGGGACTGTATAGTAGTCTTTCAGTACAGACTGGAAGCAGGGACTGTATAGTAGTCTTTCAGTACAGACCGGAAGCAGGGACTGTGTAGTAGTCTTTCAGTACAGACTGGAAGCAGGGACTGTATAGTAGTCTTTCAGTACAGACTGGAAGCAGGGACTGTATAGTAGTCTTTCAGTACAGACTGGAAGCAGGGACTGTATAGTAGTCTTTCAGTACAGACTGGAAGCAGGGACTGTATAGTAGTATATCATACTGGTTCTATCAACTAGATTTCTCCATAGGAATACAGCAGGCAGTAGGACAGTCTGCAGCAGGGGGGGGGGGGGGGGGGGGGGGGGGGGTTGGCTTGTCTGTGGTAACAATGCTTAGGTTTGTAAAACACGGTGGTAGGATCAGGCAACCAACCTCTAAAGTGATGGTTCATGAAAAAACATGTAATAGCTTCCAATGAATGAAGTCATTCTGAATAAGAAAATGTGTATAAACTATAGCCAACAGTAGCCTACTTGCATCTATCTGTAGGCCTTCATGTCCTGGACAGTAGAAATGTCCTGAACCTGTTTTATGAACAAACAAACGGGAAGTACTGGTTAAAACAGTATCTCTTCTCTTCTGATTATCTCTTATCTCCATGACGTCAGACAATACTTTGGGGATCTTATGTATCGTTTAAATCGGTTAAATAACACGATAAAGAGTGACAATGATCTTTGCACTTTGTTATTTTAACAGATATCAACAAAGTGTCCAAAACACGAACGTTATTGCATTATAAATGTTGATGAAATTATGTTTCAACATCGCTCACATATGCCTATAGATATAAGTTTAAATCTGCTTGTGCATTAATTATTCCAGAACTTCTAAATGAGTCTCGCTCAGATGCTCCCCGTGCTCATTAGCCGACATTGGACGCCTGAATAGGTAATTATAAAGGAGTGATGGTGATGAATAATAACCTAGATTACGCAGACATGATATAATAGGCTATAAAAGGTGAACATCCTTACCCACTGAGCGCTTCTCCCCACTTACGCTTGGTTTGCATTGGCAAGTGGCACGCGATGGGGGTCTGGGGAAGCTGCGGTTGTTGCTGCTACCGCGCGGACATCAGAGGGGTATCGGTACGATAACGCGGGTGCTGCGAAGGGGTGGAAGTAAAACTAGTCCTTTCAAAAAGTAGATCCTTACATCAGGAGAGAGGAGGTCAAATGAAAACGATGTATTCTCTCGAAAGATTTCCGAAGGCAACCGGCCCGATGTCGACGCTCCTCCATTGGAACAGGCGCTCGCTCGGTGGATTCTAACCGGAGTTTAATGACCACCAGCGAAAGCTACTGTCTCTGCTATAACTGGCTCGGTCACGTGATTGATGATATTTTGCTTGTCATTTGCATGGCAACGATTTAAACGCTGACAAACAATATCAGAGATGAGGAAACTATTTGTTGTTGATTTATTTATGAACCTTCACCAGTGAACATTCAGTTACAGTATGACCCATGTCATCATCATCATCATCATCATCATCATCAATCATCATCATAATTCTTTGTACCTGTTAGTGTTTTCCTATTATGATTTTGTGATACTGAATG
Source organism: Salvelinus fontinalis (assembly GCF_029448725.1). NCBI lineage: Eukaryota > Metazoa > Chordata > Actinopteri > Salmoniformes > Salmonidae > Salvelinus > Salvelinus fontinalis. The sequence continues at coordinate 62,340,630 of NC_074671.1, forward strand.
TGAAGCTGGAGTTAGGGTGTGGACTGGAAGAATGGAGAATGAGAGAAGAATAGAGAGAGCAAAGGTGAGGAAGAGTGAAGAATAAGAGGAGCAGGAGAAGGGAGGGAGGAGTACATAGCAGGAGAATGGAGAGAGGAGTACATAGCAGGAGAAGGGAGGGAGGAGTACATAGCAGGAGATGGGAGGGAGGAGTACATAGCAGGAGAAGGGAGGGAGGAGTACATAGCAGGAGAAGGGAGGGAGGAGTACATAGCAGGAGAAGGGAGGGATGAGTACATAGCAGGAGAAGGGAGGGAGGAGTACATAGCAGGAGAAGGGAGGGAGGAGTACATAGCAGGAGAAGGGAGGGAGGAGTACATAGCAGGAGAAGGGAGGGAGGAGTACATAGCAGGAGAAGGGAGGGAGGAGTACATAGCAGGAGAAGGGAGGGAGGAGTACATAGCAGGAGAAGGGGGGGAGGAGTACATAGCAGGAGAAGGGAGAGAGGAGTACATAGCAGGAGATGGGAGGGAGGAGTACATAGCAGGAGAAGGGGGGGAGGAGTACATAGCAGGAGAATGGAGAGAGGAGTACATAGCAGGAGAAGGGAGGGAGGAGTACATAGCAGGAGAAGGGAGGGATGAGTACATAGCAGGAGAAGGGAGGGAGGAGTACATAGCAGGAGATGGGAGGGAGGAGTACATAGCAGGAGAAGGGGGGGAGGATACATAGCAGGAGAAGGGAGGGATGAGTACATAGCAGGAGAAGGGAGGGAGGAGTACATAGCAGGAGATGGGAGGGAGGAGTACATAGCAGGAGAAGGGAGGGAGGAGTACATAGCAGGAGAAGGGAGGGAGGAGTACATAGCAGGAGAATGGAGAGAGGAGTACATAGCAGGAGAAGGGAGGGAGGAGTACATAGCAGGAGAAGGGAGGGAGGAGTACATAGCAGGAGAAGGGAGGGAGGAGTACATAGCAGGAGAAGGGAGTGAGGATACATAGCAGGAGAAGGGGGGGAGGAGTACATAGCAGGAGAAGGGAGGGAGGATACATAGCAGGAGAAGGGAGGGAGGAGTACATAGCAGGAGAAGGGAGGGAGGAGTACATAGCAGGAGAAGGGAGGGAGGAGTACATAGCAGGAGAAGGGAGGGAGGAGTACATAGCAGAGGCATTAGATGAAAGACTTCTCTGTGTTCTAGAACTGTCTCTGTCTCCATGGTAGCGCTGAAGACTGCATACTGCAATCCCAAGCTTCTGTTGTCACCCACCTACTCCTAGTTACTGCTCTGTCACAACACGCACACACACTCTAGCAGGACACCCACACACGGACCGAAGCACGCACGCACGCACGCACACACACACACACACACACACACAATCCTACCTCACAGATTTGGCAGGACACGCACATTCCTCTCTGCACACACACACACAAAGCAGAATCTGTCCTGCGTCCTTCAGATACATATTATACACACACAACACACAAACACACAACTGTTGTTTTACGACCAGCAACAGTGCGCGTATGTGTGCCCAAGTTCGGCAGGCACACTTTCTTGGTTTCAGGTGTTAGTCTCCATGACAGTCAACACATAGCAGGGTTTCTCCAACTGTACTACCCACATGTTGCCCTTCTGGCCTGAATCCAGAACTAAAACTACACTTACAATGACAACAAGGTCATAAAACTGAACACACAGTTTACAGAGGTGTAACGTGTTGTTAATACAGATCATACTGTCGTTACCCATATCTAGTGGTGTTTATACAGTATCATACTGTAGTTACCCATATCTAGTGGTGTTTATACAGTATCATACTGTAGTTACCCATATCTAGTGGTGTTTATACAGTATCATACTGTAGTTACCCATATCTAGTGGTGTTTATACAGTATCATACTGTAGTTACCCATATCTAGTGGTGTTTATACAGTATCATACTGTAGTTACTCATATCTAGTGGTGTTTATACAGTATCATACTGTAGTTACCCATATCTAGTCAGGTTTATACAGTATCATACTGTAGTTACCCATATCTAGTGTTGTTTATACAGTATCATACTGTAGTTACCCATATCTAGTCAGGTTTATACAGTATCATACTATAGTTACCCATATCTAGTGGTGTTTATACAGTATCATACTGTAGTTACCCATATCTAGTGGTGTTTATACAGTATCATACTGTAGTTACCCATATCTAGTGGTGTTTATACAGTATCATACTGTAGTTACCCATATCTAGTGGTGTTTATACAGTATCATACTGTAGTTACCCATATCTAGTGGTGTTTATACAGTATCATACTGTCGTTACCCATATCTAGTGGTGTTTATACAGTATCATACTGTAGTTACCCATATCTAGTGGTGTTTATACAGTATCATACTGTAGTTACCCATATCTAGTGGTGTTTATACAGTATCATACTGTAGTTACCCATATCTAGTGTTTATAACAGTATCATACTGTAGTTACCCATATCTAGTGTTTATACAGTATCATACTGTAGTTACCCATATCTAGTGGTGTTTGTACAGTATCATACTGTAGTTACCCATATCTAGTGGTGTTTATACAGTATCATACTGTAGTTACCCATATCTAGTGTTTATAACAGTATCATACTGTAGTTACCCATATCTAGTGTTTATACAGTATCATACTGTAGTTACCCATATCTAGTGGTGTTTATACAGTATCATACTGTAGTTACCCATATCTAGTGGTGTTTATACAGTATCATACTGTAGTTACCCATATCTAGTGTTTATACAGTATCATACTGTAGTTACCCATATCTAGTGGTGTTTATACAGTATCATACTGTAGTTACCCATATCTAGTGGTGATTATACAGTATCATACTGTAGTTACCCATATCTAGTGGTGTTTATACAGTATCATACTGTAGTTACCCATATCTAGTGGTGTTTATACAGTATCATACTGTAGTTACCCATATCTAGTGGTGTTTATACAGTATCATACTGTAGTTACCCATATCTAGTGGTGTTTATACAGTATCATACTGTAGTTACCCATATCTAGTGTTTATAACAGTATCATACTGTAGTTACCCATATCTAGTGGTGTTTATACAGTATCATACTGTAGTTACCCATATCTAGTGGTGTTTATACAGTATCATACTGTAGTTACCCATATCTAGTGGTGTTTATACAGTATCATACTGTAGTTACCCATATCTAGTGGTGTTTATACAGTATCATACTGTAGTTACCCATATCTAGTGGTGTTTATAACAGTATCATACTGTAGTTACCCATATCTAGTGGTGTTTATACTGTATCATACTGTAGTTACCCATATCTAGTGGTGTTTATACAGTATCATACTGTAGTTACCCATATCTAGTGTTTATAACAGTATCATACTGTAGTTACCCATATCTAGTGGTGTTTATACAGTATCATACTGTAGTTACCCATATCTAGTGTTTATACAGTATCATACTGTCGTTACCCATATCTAGTGGTGTTTATACAGTATCATACTGTAGTTACCCATATCTAGTGGTGTTTATACAGTATCATACTGTAGTTACCCATATCTAGTGGTGTTTATACAGTATCATACTGTAGTTACCCATATCTAGTGGTGTTTATACAGTATCATACTGTAGTTACCCATATCTAGTGGTGTTTATACAGTATCATACTGTCGTTACCCATATCTAGTGGTGTTTATACAGTATCATACTGTAGTTACCCATATCTAGTGGTGTTTATACAGTATCATACTGTCGTTACCCATATCTAGTGGTGTTTATACAGTATCATACTGTAGTTACCCATATCTAGTGGTGTTTATACAGTATCATACTGTAGTTACCCATATCTAGTGGTGTTTATACAGTATCATACTGTAGTTACCCATATCTAGTGGTGTTTATACAGTATCATACTGTAGTTACCCATATCTAGTGGTGTTTATACAGTATCATACTGTAGTTACTCATATCTAGTGGTGTTTATACAGTATCATACTGTAGTTACCCATATCTAGTGTTTATACAGTATCATACTGTAGTTACCCATATCTAGTGGTGTTTATACAGTATCATACTGTAGTTACCCATATCTAGTGGTGTTTATACAGTATCATACTGTAGTTACCCATATCTAGTGGTGTTTATACAGTATCATACTGTCGTTACCCATATCTAGTGGTGTTTATACAGTATCATACTGTAGTTACTCATATCTAGTGGTGTTTATACAGTATCATACTGTAGTTACCCATATCTAGTGGTGTTTATACAGTATCATACTGTAGTTACCCATATCTAGTGGTGTTTATACAGTATCATACTGACGTTACCCATATCTAGTGGTGTTTATACAGTATCATACTGTAGTTACCCATATCTAGTGGTGTTTATACAGTATCATACTGTCGTTACCCATATCTAGTGGTGTTTATACAGTATCATACTGTAGTTACCCATATCTAGTGGTGTTTATACAGTATCATACTGTAGTTACCCATATCTAGTGGTGTTTATACAGTATCATACTGTCGTTACCCATATCTAGTGGTGTTTATACAGTATCATACTGTAGTTACCCATATCTAGTGGTGTTTATACAGTATCATACTGTAGTTACCCATATCTAGTGGTGTTTATACAGTATCATACTGTCGTTACCCATATCTAGTGGTGTTTATACAGTATCATACTGTAGTTACCCATATCTAGTGGTGTTTATACAGTATCATACTGTAGTTACCCATATCTAGTGGTGTTTATACAGTATCATACTGTAGTTACCCATATCTAGTGGTGTTTATACAGTATCATACTGTAGTTACCCATATCTAGTTTTTTTTAAAAAAAATTTATTTTATTTATTTATTTATTTATTTTTTAGGGGTGGATCAGCTTAGTATTGCGGAAAGAATGTTGCTTCCAATGTAATTGTCTGCATCATTTCCATTCCCCCATATTTTTTTGGGTAAATATATATATCCATACACGTATGCATACATATACACCTATATACATACACATACCTATATAGACATACATACTTTTTTCAAGAATATGCCTTTATTATTATTCCCCGCGACCCTACCACCAATCCCCCAATTGGAGTAAACTTATAAACACTTCTGCTTTTACCTTCAATTTCTACATCTTATACCTATCTTACAGACACAGTCCACTTTACAATAGTTCTCTCTTATTTGTTCTTAGTCCTTCCTCTATTTCTGTTGTCCATCCAATTTTATTTCCACTTGTAACTGTGCTATTTCACAAAAGCTCCGCACCTATACACATTTCACAGATCCCGTATGCCCTATATTGTTTATCTTGTTATTAGTCCCACCCTTCAGCTCCACCCAACCCCTCCCATCTATCTTCCAACATCATCCATTTCGGATTTCTATTTGCCATACATTTCTCAACTGTGCTGTGATGCTTCACAAAAGACCTGAACCTTCCTATTCTCATAGCTTCTACAGATTGTAAATTAAAAATAAACATCTTTGCCAAAATAATTATTATATTATTGATTGATTGACTAATGGCTTTTCAAATCCCCCAGTATTGCTATCTGTAGCGTTAGTTTTGGGCAAATGTTGCAATTCTTCAGCCATTCCTGGACCTGTGACCAAAAACGAGCTACATATGGACAATACCAAAATAAATGATCTAATGACTCTGCCTCCTCACAACAGAATCTGCAGAGCTGGGAAGATTGTATACCCCATATATATAACATTCTATTAGTTGCAAGAATTTTGTACAGTAATTTAAATTGAAAAATTCGAAGTTTTGAATCCGGCGTTGTTTTGCGTATCAATTCATAAACCATGTGCCATGGAATGGGTACATCGAAAATCTCTTCCCAACTATTTTGCAATTTGTATGGCACAGCTGTTAGTTTTTTGGTCCTTAAATGAAATTGGTATATGTTTTTATTTATCACACTTTTCTTTAACCATTTTTGTTCTTTAATACAGGGCCGACATACAAGTTCCTTACTTTTTTCCCCTTCTACTTGCCTCTTCCATTTTTGTGGTAATGCTGCAATTAATTGGTTGTAATTTTGGGTAGAGCAGACTTTTCCATATGTCTGTGTTAGCTGCATGTGTGACATAACTCCACCAGTCCTATTTATGATATCATTCACAAAAATTATACCTTTTTTAAACATTTCTTCGATAAATACAGTTTTTTTATCAATTATTATATTTGAATTTAACCACAATATTTGTTGTACTATTTGTTCCGTCCTTTCAGGTGGATTAAACTGAAATTGCAACCAACTTTCTAAGGCTTGTTTAAAGAATAAGGATATTTTGGAGATCATTTCCTTTTCAAACAACCAAAAGTGAGCAGGTGTAATCTGAATAAAGGGAAAAAGGCCCTTCTTGAACATAGGATGAGACATTCGTACCAGTTTACTAGAGAACCAGTTTGGATTTAAGTATAACTTTTGTATGACCGATGCCTTTAGTGAGAGATCTAATGCTTTAATATTTGATAATTTCTGCCCTCCGAATTCATATTCGTTATATAAATAGGCCCTTTTAATTTTATCTGGCTTGCCGTTCCAAATAAAATTGAATATTTTTTGTTCATATAATTTAAAAAACAGGTCATTAGGTGTAGGCAAAACCATAAGCAAATAGGTAAACTGTGATATGACTAAAGAGTTAATTAGGGAGATTTTTCCACAAATAGACAGGTATCTAGTGGTGTTTATAACAGTATCATACTGTAGTTACCCATATCTAGTGGTGTTTATACAGTATCATACTGTAGTTACCCATATCTAGTGGTGTTTATACAGTATCATACTGTAGTTACCCATATCTAGTGGTGTTTATACAGTATCATACTGTAGTTACCCATATCTAGTGGTGTTTATACAGTATCATACTGTAGTTACCCATATCTAGTGGTGTTTATACAGTATCATACTGTAGTTACCCATATCTAGTGGTGTTTATACAGTATCATACTGTAGTTACCCATATCTAGTGGTGTTTATACAGTATCATACTGTAGTTACCCATATCTAGTGGTGTTTATACAGTATCATACTGTAGTTGCCCATATCTAGTGGTGTTTATACAGTATCATACTGTAGTTACCCATATCTAGTGTTGTTTATACAGTATCATACTGTAGTTACCCATATCTAGTGGTGTTTATACAGTATCATACTGTAGTTACCCATATCTAGTGGTGTTTATACAGTATCATACAGTAGTTACCCATATATAGTGTTGTTTATACAGTATCATACTGTAGTTACCCATATCTAGTGGTGTTTATACAGTATCATACTGTAGTTACCCATATCTAGTGGTGTTTATACAGTATCATACTGTCGTTACCCATATCTAGTGTTTATACAGTATCATACTGTAGTTACCCATATCTAGTGGTGTTTATACAGTATCATACTGTAGTTACCCATATCTAGTGGTGTTTATATTGTAACACAGACAAGTTGTCACATCGTACCAGCTGTCTGTTTGAGATGAATCATAACCACACATACGTTTTGATTTAATTAGGATCTTTTTTTTAATCAAACGCACACAACTGTTGATCTCATAAAGGCTGTGCTCGCGGTTTGTGATCAGTTCAATATGAAATGAATATGCCTGATCGCTGTTAAAGCATCTAAGATGTGTGGATGCTGAATAACTGCTGAGCCGCAGGAAAACTACCATGACGTTTCAGTCCAATATGCAATGATTGTTTATAGTTAAAGCATCAGAGAAGTTGAGGACAATAGGTGGAGCCACATCCCCCAGTCAAGACCATGAGTCAGGCATGATTCAGGGCCACCAGAGAGCATGGTGCCATATTGTTGAAGAGGTAGCCAGCACCAGAGAGCATGGTGCCATATTGTTGGAGAGGTAGCCAGCACCAGAGAGCATGGTGCCATATTGTTGGAGAGGTAGCCAGCACCAGAGAGCATGGTGCCATATTGTTGGAGAGAGAGCCAGCACCAGAGAGCATGGTGCCATATTTTTGGAGAGGTAGCCAGCACCAGAGAGCATGGTGCCATATTGTTGGAGAGGTAGCTAGCACCAGAGAGCATGGTGCCATATTGTTGGAGAGGTTGCCAGCACCAGAGAGCATGGTGCCATATTGTTGGAGAGGTAGCCAGCACCAGAGAGCATGGTGCCATATTGTTGAAGAGGTAGCCAGCACCAGCGAGCATGGTGCCATATTGTTGGAGAGGTAGCCAGCACCAGAGAGCATGGTGCCATATTGTTGGAGAGGTAGCCAGCACCAGAGAGCATGGTGCCATATTGTTGGAGAGGTAGCCAGCACCAGAGAGCATGGTGCCATATTGTTGGAGAGGTAGCCAGCACCAGAGAGCATGGTGCCATATTGTTGGAGAGGTAGCCAGCACCAGAGAGCATGGTGCCATATTGTTGGAGAGGTAGCCAGCACCAGAGAGCATGGTGCCATATTGTTGGAGAGGTAGCCAGCACCAGAGAGCATGGTGCCATATTGTTGGAGAGGTAGCCAGCACCAGAGAGCATGGTGCCATATTGTTGGAGAGGTAGCCAGCACCAGAGAGCATGGTGCCAAATTGTTGAAGAGGTAGCCAGCACCAGAGAGCATGGTGCCATATTGTTGGAGAGGTAGCCAGCACCAGAGAGCATGGTGCCATATTGTTGGAGAGGTAGCTAGCACCAGAGAGCATGGTGTCATATTGTTGGAGAGGTAGCCAGCACCAGAGAGCATGGTGCCATATTGTTGAAGAGGTAGCCAGCACCAGAGAGCATGGTGCCATATTGTTGAAGAGGTAGCCAGCACCAGAGAGCATGGTGCCATATTGTTGAAGAGGTAGCCAGCACCAGAGAGCATGGTGCCATATTGTTGAAGAGGTAGCCAGGACCAAGGAGGTTCACACCGTTATAGATGGGTGAACAGGGCTCTGAGATCGATGCACACACGGGCACACATAAACGAGCGCACACACAGACACACATAAACAAACGCGTGTTCATGCACGCATGCACATACACAAACACACAAACACACATCCAACAATGTGAGAGCATGGAGATAGTTGGGTGAACTGGCTCTGTGAACACACACACCCACACAACAATGCAGCGACATGGTCCTGGCTGAACTGTGTTCTGTCTGTGAGTGATTAGTAATCAGGTCGTTGGCCAGGTCCAGGGTGTGTTCTACTCTGCATCGCACGCTGGACCACCAAACAATGACACTTCCTATCCTGCTCCCCCTCTGTGTCTCCTGCTCTCTCTCTCTCTCTCTCCCCCTCTCTCCTTCCCTCTATCAATCACTCTCCCTTCGCTCTCTTTCTCTCTCTTCCCCTCTTTCCCTCTTTTTCTCTCTTTCCCTCTCTCTCTCTCTCTCTCTCTCTCCCTCCCTCGCTCTTTCTCTCTCTCTCTCTCTCTCTCTCTCTCTCTCTCTCTCTCCCCCACTCTTTCTCTCTCTCCCCCACTCTTTCTTTCTCCCCCCGCTCTCTCTCTCTCTCTCTCTCTCTCTCTCTCGCTCTCTCTCTCTCTCTCTCTCTCTCTCTCTCTCTCTCTCTCTCTCTCTCTCTCTCTCTCTCTCTCTCTCTCTCTCTCTCTCTCTCTCTCTCTCTCTCTCTCTCTCTCTCTCTCTCTCTCTCTCTCTCTCTCTCTCTCTCCTCTCTCTCTCTCTCTCTCTCTCTCTCTCTCTCTCTCTCTCTCTCTCTCTCTCTCTCTCTCTCTCTCTCTCTCTCTCTCTCTCTCTCTCTCTCTCTCTCTCTCTCTCTCTCTCTCTCTCTCTCAGTTTACTGTGTAACTGGGTCAGCAGCCCTGCCAACTGAGCCTAACCCCCATTCACTCCCAACGCCAATTCTACAGCCTTGGACAGCGCTGACCTCTGTGAGGCCTTGAATTAAGTATTCAAATACACAATAATATTCTTTCATGGTTGGACTTCTGCATCATAGAAAGTGTAAGTGGGCCTCCGTTGGTTAGCAACGTTGACTACAGTATGCAAAATGAGTCATCACTATGTTCGATAAAAATCTCCATGATATTTTTGGTTGAATCTAAAGGGGTTGAGTGTGTATCTCTGACACAGCCTGTGTGTTTGTTCATTTGTTTGTGTGTGTGTTTGTGATGTTGTTTGTCCTCAAGCCAATCACATGTCCTGAGTTATAACGAATATTCTCTGCAGCTGGATCAGTAGACAGACTAGGAGACAGGCAGCCTAGGATATTGGCGGACTAGGAGACAGACGGACTAGGAGACAGGTGGACTAGGAGACAGGTGGACTAGGAGACAGACGGACTAGGAGACAGGTGGACTAGGAGACAGGCGGATTAGGAGACAGACGGACTAGGAGACAGACAGACTAGGAGACAGGCAGACTAGGAGACAGGCAGACTAGGAGACAGTCAGACTAGGAGACAGGCGGACTAGGAGACTGGCAGACTAGGAGACAGGCAGACTAGGAGACAGATGGACTAGGAGACTGGCAGACTAGGAGACAGGCAGACTAGGAGACAGACGGACTAGGAGACAGGCGAACTAGGAGACAGGCGGACTAGGAGACAGGTGGACTAGGAGACAGGCGGACTAGGAGACAGGTGGACTAGGAGACAGGCAGACTAGGAGACAGGCGGACTAGGAGACAGGTGGACTAGGAGACAAGTAGACTAGGAGACAGACGGACTAGGAGACAGACGGACTAGGAGACAGGCGGACTAGGAGACAGACGGACTAGGAGACAGACGGACTAGGAGACAGACAGACTAGGAGACAGACAGACTAGGAGACAGCCAGACAACCTCATTTGGCCAATGGGAGAAAGGTTATTTGAATGGGCTGACATGGTGAGAGATGCTGTTTGTTTTGAGTTGTTTTAAAAGAGGCCATCTTGTTTGAGCTAATGGTTTGTCGTTGCCACGGGGACACACATTCTCCAGAGTGGTGTTCATGTCCATTTTCCCCTCCTCTTCGTTCCCCCCACAGAGCTGAACTGAGCAGACACAATCAAACAAGTGTGATGCTGGATTCCCCTCTCTGTGTATCTCTATCTCTCCCTCTCCCCTTTCCCTCCCTCCTCTTCACTCTTCCCTCAATCCCTCTCCCCTTTCCCTCCCTCCCTCCTCTTCACTCTTCCCTCAATCCCTCTCCCCTTTCCCTCCCTCCCTCCTCTTCACTCTTCCCTCAATCCCTCTCCCCTTTCCCTCCCTCCTCTTCACTCTTCCCTCACTCCCTCAATCCCTCTCCCCTTTCCCTCCCTCCTCTTCACTCTTCCCTCAATCCCTCTCCCTGTCTCTCTTTTCCTCTCTCTCTCCCCCTCTCCCCCTCTCTCTCTCTCTCCCCCTCCTGCTCTTTCTCTCTATCTCTCCCTCTCCCCTTTCCCTCCCTCCTCTTCACTCTTCCCTCACTCCCTCAATCCCTCTCCCCTTTCCCTCCCTCCTCTTCACTCTTCCCTGAATCCCTCTCCCTGTCTCTCTTTTCCTCTCTCTCTCCCCCTCTCCCCCTCTCTCTCTCTCTCCCCCTCCTGCTCTTTCTCTCTATCTCTTCATCTCTCTCTCTCTCCCTCCCGCTCTTTCTCTGTCTCTCTTTCTTTCTCCCTCTCTCTATCCCTCTCTCCCTCTCTCTCTCCCTTTCTCCCTCCTGCTCTCCCTCCCTCTCTCTCTCTCTCTATCCCTCCATGTCTGTCCATCCCATCATCTGTCCTCTTTCTCTCTCTCCGTCTCTCTCTCCCTCCTCACTCCCTTCTTCCCTCTCCCCTTCCTTGTTTGTCCATCCCCTCCTGTGTCCTCCCACTGATCCTTCCATCCTCTTGTTCTCCCCTGGCAATGAGAGAAACAGCTGTTCAAGAATCACAAGACCCGTTGGAAAAGTAGAACATTCGCTGTGAAATCAGGGGGAATGCAAACGTTGAAATGGGAGAATGACTGTAAGCGAAGGTTAACTATCCAAAACAATGGAGTGTGAGAGGAGGTCCACCAAGTCGAGAGCAAGCTGTTTCCCCGCTAGTCTGATCTGAAGGGTCTGCGTACCAAATAGCACCCTATTCCCTATTTAGTACACTACTTTTGACCCAAAGGAGGGAGTAGGGGGCCATTTGGGACACACATGGTGTTGATCTCTGAGCTGGTCCAAATGGTTGGAGGGTCACGGGAAAGGAAACGTCTGTTCTCTGCGTGACTAGCAGGGTAATCCTATCTGACTAAGGTGGTTGTGTTTCATTAGTTGTCGTTCCTATGGGTTCCTGTTAAGTGTCTCACAGCCTTCAGTGTTGCTGAATCTTTCATCTGGACCGCAGGCTGAGAAGCGGTGCTGCCTACTCCTTGGTAAATAAGAGTTGATATTAAAACGGACACTTAAGAACTGACTGAGTAGATAGAGGGTGTATCCGCAATGGCACCCTGTTCCCCATATAGTACACTACTTTTGAAGAGAGTGCTATGGGTCCTGGTCCAATGTAGTGCACTATGTAGGGTATCTGGTGCCATTTGAGGACCGGTCAGCAACATTTCACGGACCAGAGTTGGGGTGGGTCATAATCATCTCTTCTTCCTGAAGTGTGCACTAGTTCACTACTCCACACGAATGTAAAAGAAATGGATTGGTGTTGGCTTGGAGAGGGAGCTTACAAATACCAGTCATTTCTTTTCAAATCCATGAAGGGTAGTGAATGAGTATCTCCCTTCTTTTCTCTCCTCCTCGTTCCCTTCATTTCTCCCTCTCCTCCTCTTTTTTATTTAACCTTTATTTAACTAGGCAAGTCAGTTAAGAACAAATTCTTATTTACAATGACGGCTGACCCCGGCCAAACCCAAACCGGGACGACGCTGGGCCAATTGTGCGCCGCCCTACGGGACTTCCAATCATGTCCGGTTGTGATACACAATGGAAATCAAACCAGGGTCTGTAGTGACGCCTCTGGCACTGAGATGCAGTGCCTTAGACCTCTGCTTCCCTCAGGAGGTCTGCTGGACAGTGACGTCATAATGAGTCAGTCAGTCAGTCACATTATGGCGTGTAATCCACTAAACATAATGTGATCATACCATGTTATTTAGTTATGATCTGTCCGATGCTGTCCTGGACAAACTCATATGATCACCTGACCTTGGTGTTTAGAGCGGCCATCATTTCTCTCTCTGCTCCTCTTCAACAAGCTCCGTTCTGGTTGTCCAGAGTGGCTTCGTCCCAAATGTATCCCTATTCCCTGTATAGTGGACTAAATAGGGCATTGGGTACCATTTGTGACACAGACGTAGCTACATAGCTCAGATAAAAGCAGAGCAACAGTTTGTTTATGCAGCTGAAGATTTCACTGGAGCCGCTTGAATCCTTCCTGCCCTGAGGGCATAGTAACAGAAACAACAACAGCCAGTATAGGACACCAGTCCTGGCTCTGGTTACACATCTACTAGATATGCATTTCCTCAAGTTAATGTTTAGTCAAGATGTATGCGTTTATGAGGAACTTTGTGAGGATCATTGTGCAGAGGTGTAAGACTCAGAGCTACATAACTGTATTTCAGTGTTAGTATGTGTCTCTGGTAAGACTGTGATGTCCCGAAGGGCAAGGAGAGCCTTCAGCAGGCCACACAGGAGTCTTGATGCAGGACTAGATTCACCCAGTAGGCTACTTTATGTTACTGGGAGAGAGAACAAGAAGAGAAGCTTTATTGTGTGAGGCGTTGTGCTTGCAGCTTTCCTGAACACATTGGCTTGTCATGTGGTCCTGGGACGGACCCAGCCTCCTAGGCCGGAGGAGAAACATGGCGTTCAGCACGGTGTGGCGCCGGGCGGGGAGTCAGAGGCACTGACATACTGAACATGTACCCGGTATTCATGCAGGAATCCATTTACCCAGTAGACTAGTTTATGTTACTGTCAAAGAACAATAAGAGTGGCTTCATTGTTTTCCTGAACTCGTTGTCTTGTGGACCTGGGATAGTCCCGATTCTGCATTAAAAACAACACCCTATATAGTGCACTACTTTTGACCAGGGTTGGCAACCTATTCCCTTTATAGGGCCCTGGTCAAACGTAGTGCACTAAATAGGGAACAGGGTGCCATTTGGGACGTATTTCTAGCCTCCCAGCCTCCAGGACATGGGTTGGGTGTGGTGCGGTGTGGGTGGTGAGTCAGAGGCGTTGGACAGAGCAGAGACGAACAGAACAGAGCTGAACAGAACAGAGCCGGACAGAACAGAGCAGAACAGAGCCGAGCAGAACAGAGCCGGACAGAACAGAGCAGAACAGAGCTGCCTGGATGAGTTCTGTCTGTGCCATAGATCAAGAGAGACAGCTGTGGACTCAGTGCTTGTGAGGCCCTGTAACAGGAAGTGGGCTTGGTTTTACATGGCGGCTCACTGGCCGGGCTGGGCTGGCATGTCTGTTGTGTTTTCCCCCTATGACAGACAGACAGAGCTCACTGTTCTGATCCATTGGGACACCCAGTTAGACCGTGACACATATTTGTTCTATTCCAGCACTAATCAAGGAATTTTATACTAACTTGATGATTAGTTTACCAGTTATGCTGGCATTGTAATAGAAACAATATATGATGAATATGACAGACGAGGATATGATGGTGCAACCTGATCTCAGAGCATTTCATATTATTCTGTACGTAAATCCGAGACAGTGTGATATGTTACATTTCATATGGTATGTATTAATTTGTTGATGTCCATCATCCATTTCTTATAATATGTTATGAATTTGCTTACGAATTTGTTGTTGCTAACGTTAGCGAGGTGGATAGGTGGGTAACGCTGATGTTAGCTACCTATAAAGGGGTTAGGGTTAAGATTAGGATTTAGTTTAAAGGGTTAAGGTTAGGGTTACGGTTAGGATTTAGTTTAAAGGGTTAAGGTTAGGGTTAAGGTTAGGATTTAGTTTAAAGGGTTAAGGTTAGGGTTAAGGTTAGGATTTAGTTTAAAGGGTTAAGGTCAGGGTTAAGATTAGGATTTAGTTTAAAGGGTTAAGGTTAGGGTTAAGGTTAGGATTTAGTTGAAAGGGTTAAGGTTAGGGTTAAGGTTAGGATTTAGTTGAAAGGGTTAAGGTTAGGGTTAGGGTTAGCTAAAAGGGTTAGAGGAAGGGTTAGCTAACATGTTAAGTAGTTGCAAAGTACCTAATGAGATGTGATGAGATTCAAACACGCAACCTTTGGGTTGCTAAACGTTGGCATTATACCACCCAGCTTTAGTTTTTAAGTGACCTTCTGTCTTGTGTAACCAAACGTAGCACATCTGTCACGATCGTCATACGAAGGAGACCAAGGCGCAGCGGGATTTGAATACATTCTTCTTTAATATAAAGAAAGAACACGAAGAACACTAAACAAACTAACAAACGTGAAGCTAATAATAATGAGTGCAGACATGCAACATCACATAGACAATTACCAACAAAACCAAAATGAAAATGGCAACCTAAATAGGATCCCCAATCAGAGACAACGATAAACAGCTGTCTCTGATTGGGAACCAATTCAGGCCACCATAGACCTACATATACCTAGACAATACCAAAACCCCATAGATATACAAAAACTCCTAGACAAGAAAAAACACCCATACCACCCTCGTCACACCCTGACCTAACCAAAATAAGAAAGAAAACAAAGATAAGTAAGGTCAGGGCGTGACAATATCATATTCATTTGAGTTTCTCGGATTTACATGTACTATGTTACGTCTAGTCTATGAGGCCAGGCTGGATGGTGTTGTAATAGAACAATATAATGATAGATCTGACAGACGAGGATGTGATGGGGTTGTAATAGAACAATATAATGATGGATCTGACAGACGAGGATGTGATGGTGTTGTAATAGAACAATATAATGATGGATCTGACAGACGAGGATGTGATTGTGTTGTAATAGAACAATATAATGATGGATCTGACAGACAAGGATGTGATTGTGTTGTAATAGAACAATATAATGATGGATCTGACAGACGAGGATGTGATGGGGTTGTAATAGAACAATATAATGATGGATCTGACAGACAAGGATGTGATTGTGTTGTAATAGAACAATATAATGATGGATCTGACAGACAAGGATGTGATTGTGTTGTAATAGAACAATATAATGATGGATCTGACAGACGAGGATGTGATGGGGTTGTAATAGAACAATATAATGATGGATCTGACAGACGAGGATGTGATGGTGTTGTAATAGAACAATATAATGATGGATCTGACAGACAAGGATGTGATTGTGTTGTAATAGAACAATATAATGATGGATCTGACAGACAAGGATGTGATTGTGTTGTAATAGAACAATATAATGATGGATCTGACAGACAAGGATGTGATTGTGTTGTAATAGAACAATATAATGATGGATCTGACAGACGAGGATGTGATGGGGTTGTAATAGAACAATATAATGATGGATCTGACAGACAAGGATGTGATTGTGTTGTAATAGAACAATATAATGATGGATCTGACAGACAAGGATGTGATTGTGTTGTAATAGAACAATATAATGATGGATCTGACAGACGAGGATGTGATGGTGTTGTAATAGAACAATATAATGATGGATCTGACAGACGAGGATGTGATGGTGTTGTAATAGAACAATATAATGATGGATCTGACAGACAAGGATGTGATTGTGTTGTAATAGAACAATATAATGATGGATCTGACAGACGAGGATGTGATGGGGTTGTAATAGAACAATATAATGATGGATCTGACAGACGAGGATGTGATGGTGTTGTAATAGAACAATATACACTACATGATCAAAAGTATGTGCTGCTGTTTGTGAGGCCCTGTAACAGGAAGTGGGCTTCAAATGGCGTCTCACTGGCCGGGCTGGGCTGGCATGTCTGTTGTGTTTTCCCCTACAGAGCTCACTGTTCTGATCCATTGGGACACACAATTGGATCGTGGCACATATTTATTCTATTCCAGCACTAATCAAGGATTTAAACTAACTTGATAATTAGTTTAGGGCTCCTGAGTGGTGCAGCGGTCAAAGGCACTGCATCTAAGTGCAAGAGGTGACACTACAGTCCCTGGTTCGAATCCAGGCTGAATCACAACCGGCCGTGATTGGGAGTCCCATAGGGCGGCGCGCAATTGGCCCAATTGGCCCACAATTGGTCGTTCAGGTTTGGCTAGGGTAGGCCGTTATTGTAAGTAAGAATTTGTTCTTAACTGACTTGCCTAGTTATATTTTTTTTTAAAGACCAGTTATGCTGGCAGATGAGGATATGATGGTGCAACCTGGTCTCAGAGCATTTCATATTATTCTGTACGTAAATCTGAGACAGTATGGTATGTTTTGTTTCGTATGGTATGTATTCATTTGTGGATGTCCATCATCCATTTTGTATGATATGTTACGAATTACAATTCGTACAATATGTGAATGTGCTTACGACGCTTGGCATTGGGTATGGTGAACAAAAGCTTGTGTGTGGCTGCTCAGCCATGGAAACCCATTTCATGAAGCTCCCGATGAATAGGTCTGGTGCTGACGATCCTTCCAGAGGAAGTTTGGAACTCGGTAGTGAGTGTTTACGCGCTTCAGGACTAGGCGGTCCCATTCTGTGAGCTTGTGTGGCCTACCACTTCCCGGCTG
>NC_074671.1:62363226-62395726 GCF_029448725.1 Salvelinus fontinalis
AGACAGTAGGTAGTAGACAGTAGACAGTAGGTAGTAGACAGTAGGTAGTAGTCAGTTGACAGCAGACTGTAGACAGTAGACAGTAGACAGTAGACAGTAGGTAGTAGACAGTAGACAGTAGACAGTAGACAGTAGACAGTAGACAGTAGGTAGTAGACAGTAGACAGTAGGTAGTAGACTGTAGACAGTAGACAGTAGGTAGTAGACAGTAGACAGTAGGTAGTAGACAGTAGACAGTAGGTAGTAGGTAGTAGACAGTAGACAGCAGACAGTAGACAGTAGGTAGTAGACAGTAGACTGTAGACAGCAGACTGTAGACAGTAGACAGTAGACAGCAGACAGTAGGTAGTAGACTGTAGACAGTAGGTAGTAGTCAGTTGACAGCAGACTGTAGACAGTAGACAGTAGACAGTAGACAGTAGGTAGTAGACAGTAGACAGTAGGTAGTAGACAGTAGACAGTAGGTAGTAGACAGTAGACAGTAGGTAGTAGGTAGTAGACAGTAGACTGTAGACAGTAGACAGTAGGTAGTAGACAGTAGACTGTAGGTAGTAGGTAGTAGACAGTAGGTAGTAGACAGTAGACAGTAGGTAGTAGACAGTAGGCAGTAGGTAGTAGGTAGTAGACAGTAGACTGTAGACAGCAGACAGTAGGTAGTAGACAGTAGACTGTAGGTAGTAGACAGTAGACAGTAGGTAGTAGGTAGTAGACAGTAGACAGTAGACTGTAGACAGTAGGTAGTAGACAGTAGACTGTAGACAGTAGACAGTAGGTAGTAGACAGTAGACTGTAGGTAGTAGACAGTAGACAGTAGGTAGTAGGTAGTAGACAGTAGACAGTAGACTGTAGACAGTAGGTAGTAGACAGTAGACTGTAGGTAGTAGACAGGAGACAGTAGGTAGTAGGTAGTAGACAGTAGACAGTAGACTGTAGACAGTAGGTAGTAGACAGTAGACAGTAGGTAGTAGGTAGTAGACAGTAGACTGTAGACAGTAGACAGTAGGTAGTAGGTAGTAGACAGTAGACAGTAGGTAGTAGACAGTAGACAGTAGACAGTAGACTGTAGACAGTAGACAGTAGGTAGTAGACAGTAGACAGTAGGTAGTAGACAGTAGACAGTAGGTAGTAGACAGTAGACTGTAGGTAGTAGACAGTAGACAGTAGGTAGTAGACAGTAGACAGTAGGTAGTAGACAGTAGACTGTAGACAGTAGACAGTAGACTGTAGACAGTAGACTGTAGACAGTAGACAGTAGGTAGTAGACAGTAGACTGTAGACAGTAGACAGTAGGTAGTAGACAGTAGACAGTAGGTAGTAGGTAGTAGACAGTAGACAGTAGGTAGTAGACAGTAGGTAGTAGACAGTAGACTGTAGACAGTAGACAGTAGACAGTAGGTAGTAGACAGTAGGTAGTAGACAGTAGACAGTAGGTAGTAGACAGTAGACAGTAGACAGTAGGTAGTAGACAGTAGACTGTAGACAGTAGACAGTAGACTGTAGACAGTAGACAGTAGACAGTAGGTAGTAGACAGTAGACAGTAGGTAGTAGACAGTAGACAGTAGGTAGTAGACAGTAGACAGTAGACAGTAGACAGTAGACAGTAGACAGTAGACAGTAGGTAGTAGACAGTAGACAGTAGACAGTAGACAGTAGACAGTAGACAGTAGGTAGTAGACAGTAGGTAGTAGGTAGTAGACAGTAGACAGTAGGTAGTAGACAGTAGACAGTAGGTAGTAGACAGTAGACAGTAGACAGTAGACAGTAGACAGTAGGCAGTAGGCAGTAGACAGTAGGCAGTAGACAGTAGACAGTAGGCAGTAGGCAGTAGGCAGTAGACAGTAGGCAGTAGACAGTAGACAGTAGGCAGTAGGCAGTAGACAGTAGGCAGTAGGCAGTAGACAGTAGACAGTAGACAGTAGGTAGTAGACAGTAGACAGTAGGCAGTAGACAGTAGGCAGTAGACAGTAGACAGTAGGTAGTAGACAGTAGACAGTAGACAGCAGACAGTAGGTAGTAGACAGTAGACAGTAGACTGTAGGTAGTAGACAGTAGACAGTAGGTAGTAGACAGTAGACAGTAGGTAGTAGACAGTAGACAGTAGACAGTAGACAGTAGGTAGTAGACAGTAGACAGTAGACAGCAGACAGTAGACAGTAGGTAGTAGACAGTAGGTAGTAGACAGTAGACAGCAGACAGTAGACAGTAGACAGTAGACAGTAGGTAGTAGACAGTAGGTAGTAGACAGTAGACAGTAGACAGCAGGTAGTAGGTAGTAGACAGTAGACAGCAGGTAGTAGACAGTAGACAGTAGACAGTAGACAGTAGACAGTAGACAGTAGACAGTAGGTAGTAGACAGTAGACAGTAGACAGTAGACAGTAGGTAGTAGACAGTAGACAGTAGACAGTAGGTAGTAGACAGTAGACAGTAGACAGTAGACAGTAGGTAGTAGACAGTAGACAGTAGACAGTAGACAGTAGGTAGTAGACAGTAGACAGTAGACAGTAGACAGCAGACAGCAGACAGCAGACAGCAGACAGCAGACAGTAGGCAGTAGACAGTAGACAGTAGGTAGTAGACAGTAGACAGTAGACAGTAGGTAGTAGACAGTAGACAGTAGACAGTAGGTAGTAGACAGTAGACAGTAGGTAGTAGACAGTAGGTAGTAGTCAGTTGACAGCAGACTGTAGACAGTAGACAGTAGACAGTAGACAGTAGGTAGTAGACAGTAGACAGTAGACAGTAGGTAGTAGACAGTAGACAGTAGGTAGTAGACAGTAGGTAGTAGTCAGTTGACAGCAGACTGTAGACAGTAGACAGTAGACAGTAGACAGTAGGTAGTAGACAGTAGACAGTAGACAGTAGACAGTAGACAGTAGACAGTAGGTAGTAGACAGTAGACAGTAGGTAGTAGACTGTAGACAGTAGACAGTAGGTAGTAGACAGTAGACAGTAGGTAGTAGACAGTAGACAGTAGGTAGTAGGTAGTAGACAGTAGACAGCAGACAGTAGACAGTAGGTAGTAGACAGTAGACTGTAGACAGCAGACTGTAGACAGTAGACAGTAGACAGCAGACAGTAGGTAGTAGACTGTAGACAGTAGGTAGTAGTCAGTTGACAGCAGACTGTAGACAGTAGACAGTAGACAGTAGACAGTAGGTAGTAGACAGTAGACAGTAGGTAGTAGACAGTAGACAGTAGGTAGTAGACAGTAGACAGTAGGTAGTAGGTAGTAGACAGTAGACTGTAGACAGTAGACAGTAGGTAGTAGACAGTAGACTGTAGGTAGTAGGTAGTAGACAGTAGGTAGTAGACAGTAGACAGTAGGTAGTAGACAGTAGACAGCAGGTAGTAGGTAGTAGACAGTAGACTGTAGACAGCAGACAGTAGGTAGTAGACAGTAGACTGTAGGTAGTAGACAGTAGACAGTAGGTAGTAGGTAGTAGACAGTAGACAGTAGACTGTAGACAGTAGGTAGTAGACAGTAGACAGTAGACTGTAGACAGTAGGTAGTAGACAGTAGACTGTAGGTAGTAGACAGTAGACAGTAGGTAGTAGGTAGTAGACAGTAGACAGTAGACTGTAGACAGTAGGTAGTAGACAGTAGACAGTAGGTAGTAGGTAGTAGACAGTAGACTGTAGACAGTAGACAGTAGGTAGTAGGTAGTAGACAGTAGACAGTAGGTAGTAGACAGTAGACAGTAGACAGTAGACAGTAGACTGTAGACAGTAGACAGTAGGTAGTAGACAGTAGACAGTAGGTAGTAGACAGTAGACAGTAGGTAGTAGACAGTAGACTGTAGGTAGTAGACAGTAGACAGTAGGTAGTAGGTAGTAGACAGTAGACAGTAGGTAGTAGACAGTAGACTGTAGACAGTAGACAGTAGACTGTAGACAGTAGACTGTAGACAGTAGACAGTAGGTAGTAGACAGTAGACTGTAGACAGTAGACAGTAGGTAGTAGACAGTAGGTAGTAGACAGTAGACAGTAGGTAGTAGGTAGTAGACAGTAGACAGTAGGTAGTAGACAGTAGGTAGTAGACAGTAGACTGTAGACAGTAGACAGTAGGTAGTAGACAGTAGACTGTAGGTAGTAGGTAGTAGACAGTAGGTAGTAGACAGTAGACAGTAGACAGTAGACAGTAGGTAGTAGACAGTAGACAGTAGGTAGTAGACAGTAGACAGTAGGTAGTAGACAGTAGACAGTAGGTAGTAGACAGTAGACAGTAGACAGTAGACAGTAGACAGTAGACAGTAGACAGTAGGTAGTAGACAGTAGACAGTAGACAGTAGACAGTAGGTAGTAGACAGTAGGTAGTAGGTAGTAGACAGTAGACAGTAGGTAGTAGACAGTAGACAGTAGGTAGTAGACAGTAGACAGTAGACAGCAGACAGTAGACAGTAGGCAGTAGGCAGTAGGCAGTAGACAGTAGGCAGTAGACAGTAGACAGTAGGCAGTAGGCAGTAGGCAGTAGACAGTAGGCAGTAGACAGTAGGCAGTAGGCAGTAGGCAGTAGACAGTAGACAGTAGGCAGTAGGTAGTAGACAGTAGGTAGTAGGTAGTAGACAGTAGACAGTAGGTAGTAGACAGTAGACAGTAGACAGTAGACAGTAGACAGTAGACAGTAGACAGTAGACAGTAGGTAGTAGACAGTAGACAGTAGACAGTAGACAGTAGGTAGTAGACAGTAGGTAGTAGGTAGTAGACAGTAGACAGTAGGTAGTAGACAGTAGACAGTAGGTAGTAGACAGTAGACAGTAGACAGTAGACAGTAGGCAGTAGGCAGTAGACAGTAGGCAGTAGACAGTAGACAGTAGGCAGTAGGCAGTAGGCAGTAGACAGTAGGCAGTAGACAGTAGACAGTAGGCAGTAGGCAGTAGACAGTAGACAGTAGGCAGTAGGCAGTAGACAGTAGACAGTAGACAGTAGGTAGTAGACAGTAGACAGTA
Organism: Salvelinus fontinalis; assembly: GCF_029448725.1. NCBI lineage: Eukaryota > Metazoa > Chordata > Actinopteri > Salmoniformes > Salmonidae > Salvelinus > Salvelinus fontinalis. The sequence continues at coordinate 62,368,177 of NC_074671.1, forward strand.
GGCAGTAGACAGTAGGCAGTAGACAGTAGACAGTAGGTAGTAGACAGTAGACAGTAGACAGCAGACAGTAGGTAGTAGACAGTAGACAGTAGACTGTAGGTAGTAGACAGTAGACAGTAGGTAGTAGACAGTAGACAGTAGGTAGTAGACAGTAGACAGTAGACAGTAGACAGTAGACAGTAGGTAGTAGACAGTAGACAGTAGACAGCAGACAGTAGACAGTAGGTAGTAGACAGTAGGTAGTAGACAGTAGACAGCAGACAGTAGACAGTAGACAGTAGACAGTAGGTAGTAGACAGTAGGTAGTAGACAGTAGACAGTAGACAGCAGGTAGTAGGTAGTAGACAGTAGACAGCAGGTAGTAGACAGTAGACAGTAGACAGTAGACAGTAGACAGTAGACAGTAGACAGTAGACAGTAGACAGTAGGTAGTAGACAGTAGACAGTAGACAGTAGACAGTAGGTAGTAGACAGTAGACAGTAGACAGTAGGTAGTAGACAGTAGACAGTAGACAGTAGACAGTAGACAGTAGGTAGTAGACAGTAGACAGTAGACAGTAGACAGCAGACAGCAGACAGCAGACAGCAGACAGCAGACAGTAGGCAGTAGACAGTAGACAGTAGGTAGTAGACAGTAGACAGTAGACAGTAGGTAGTAGACAGTAGACAGTAGACAGTAGACAGTAGGTAGTAGACAGTAGACAGTAGGTAGTAGACAGTAGGTAGTAGTCAGTTGACAGCAGACTGTAGACAGTAGACAGTAGACAGTAGACAGTAGGTAGTAGACAGTAGACAGTAGACAGTAGGTAGTAGACAGTAGACAGTAGGTAGTAGACAGTAGGTAGTAGTCAGTTGACAGCAGACTGTAGACAGTAGACAGTAGACAGTAGACAATAGGTAGTAGACAGTAGACAGTAGACAGTAGACAGTAGACAGTAGACAGTAGACAGTAGGTAGTAGACAGTAGACAGTAGGTAGTAGACTGTAGACAGTAGACAGTAGGTAGTAGACAGTAGACAGTAGGTAGTAGACAGTAGACAGTAGGTAGTAGGTAGTAGACAGTAGACAGCAGACAGTAGACAGTAGGTAGTAGACAGTAGACTGTAGACAGCAGACTGTAGACAGTAGACAGTAGACAGCAGACAGTAGGTAGTAGACTGTAGACAGTAGGTAGTAGTCAGTTGACAGCAGACTGTAGACAGTAGACAGTAGACAGTAGACAGTAGGTAGTAGACAGTAGACAGTAGGTAGTAGACAGTAGACAGTAGGTAGTAGACAGTAGACAGTAGGTAGTAGGTAGTAGACAGTAGACTGTAGACAGTAGACAGTAGGTAGTAGACAGTAGACTGTAGGTAGTAGGTAGTAGACAGTAGGTAGTAGACAGTAGACAGTAGGTAGTAGACAGTAGACAGTAGGTAGTAGGCAGTAGACAGTAGACAGTAGACAGTAGGTAGTAGACAGTAGACAGTAGGCAGTAGACAGTAGGCAGTAGACAGTAGACAGTAGGTAGTAGACAGTAGACAGTAGACAGCAGACAGTAGGTAGTAGACAGTAGACAGTAGACTGTAGGTAGTAGACAGTAGACAGTAGGTAGTAGACAGTAGACAGTAGGCAGTAGACAGTAGACAGTAGACAGTAGACAGTAGACAGTAGGTAGTAGACAGTAGACAGTAGACAGCAGACAGTAGACAGTAGGTAGTAGACAGTAGGTAGTAGACAGTAGACAGCAGACAGTAGACAGTAGACAGTAGACAGTAGGTAGTAGACAGTAGGTAGTAGACAGTAGACAGTAGACAGCAGGTAGTAGGTAGTAGACAGTAGACAGCAGGTAGTAGACAGTAGACAGTAGACAGTAGACAGTAGACAGTAGACAGTAGACAGTAGACAGTAGACAGTAGGTAGTAGACAGTAGACAGTAGACAGTAGGTAGTAGACAGTAGACAGTAGACAGTAGGTAGTAGACAGTAGACAGTAGACAGTAGACAGTAGACAGTAGGTAGTAGACAGTAGACAGTAGACAGTAGACAGCAGACAGCAGACAGCAGACAGCAGACAGCAGACAGTAGGCAGTAGACAGTAGACAGTAGGTAGTAGACAGTAGACAGTAGACAGTAGACAGTAGGTAGTAGACAGTAGACAGTAGACAGTAGGTAGTAGACAGTAGACAGTAGGTAGTAGACAGTAGGTAGTAGTCAGTTGACAGCAGACTGTAGACAGTAGACAGTAGACAGTAGACAGTAGGTAGTAGACAGTAGACAGTAGACAGTAGGTAGTAGACAGTAGACAGTAGGTAGTAGACAGTAGGTAGTAGTCAGTTGACAGCAGACTGTAGACAGTAGACAGTAGACAGTAGACAGTAGGTAGTAGACAGTAGACAGTAGACAGTAGACAGTAGACAGTAGACAGTAGGTAGTAGACAGTAGACAGTAGGTAGTAGACTGTAGACAGTAGACAGTAGGTAGTAGACAGTAGACAGTAGGTAGTAGACAGTAGACAGTAGGTAGTAGGTAGTAGACAGTAGACAGCAGACAGTAGACAGTAGGTAGTAGACAGTAGACTGTAGACAGCAGACTGTAGACAGTAGACAGTAGACAGCAGACAGTAGGTAGTAGACTGTAGACAGTAGGTAGTAGTCAGTTGACAGCAGACTGTAGACAGTAGACAGTAGACAGTAGACAGTAGGTAGTAGACAGTAGACAGTAGGTAGTAGACAGTAGACAGTAGGTAGTAGACAGTAGACAGTAGGTAGTAGGTAGTAGACAGTAGACTGTAGACAGTAGACAGTAGGTAGTAGACAGTAGACTGTAGGTAGTAGGTAGTAGACAGTAGGTAGTAGACAGTAGACAGTAGGTAGTAGACAGTAGACAGTAGGTAGTAGGTAGTAGACAGTAGACTGTAGACAGCAGACAGTAGGTAGTAGACAGTAGACTGTAGGTAGTAGACAGTAGACAGTAGGTAGTAGGTAGTAGACAGTAGACAGTAGACTGTAGACAGTAGGTAGTAGACAGTAGACTGTAGACAGTAGACAGTAGGTAGTAGACAGTAGACTGTAGGTAGTAGACAGTAGACAGTAGGTAGTAGGTAGTAGACAGTAGACAGTAGACTGTAGACAGTAGGTAGTAGACAGTAGACTGTAGGTAGTAGACAGTAGACAGTAGGTAGTAGGTAGTAGACAGTAGACAGTAGACTGTAGACAGTAGGTAGTAGACAGTAGACAGTAGGTAGTAGGTAGTAGACAGTAGACTGTAGACAGTAGACAGTAGGTAGTAGGTAGTAGACAGTAGACAGTAGGTAGTAGACAGTAGACAGTAGACAGTAGACAGTAGACTGTAGACAGTAGACAGTAGGTAGTAGACAGTAGACAGTAGGTAGTAGACAGTAGACAGTAGGTAGTAGACAGTAGACTGTAGGTAGTAGACAGTAGACAGTAGGTAGTAGGTAGTAGACAGTAGACAGTAGGTAGTAGACAGTAGACTGTAGACAGTAGACAGTAGACTGTAGACAGTAGACTGTAGACAGTAGACAGTAGGTAGTAGACAGTAGACTGTAGACAGTAGACAGTAGGTAGTAGACAGTAGACAGTAGGTAGTAGGTAGTAGACAGTAGACAGTAGGTAGTAGACAGTAGGTAGTAGACAGTAGACTGTAGACAGTAGACAGTAGACAGTAGGTAGTAGACAGTAGGTAGTAGACAGTAGACAGTAGGTAGTAGACAGTAGACAGTAGACAGTAGGTAGTAGACAGTAGACTGTAGACAGTAGACAGTAGACTGTAGACAGTAGACAGTAGACAGTAGGTAGTAGACAGTAGACAGTAGGTAGTAGACAGTAGACAGTAGGTAGTAGACAGTAGACAGTAGGTAGTAGACAGTAGACAGTAGACAGTAGACAGTAGACAGTAGACAGTAGGTAGTAGACAGTAGACAGTAGACAGTAGACAGTAGACAGTAGGTAGTAGACAGTAGGTAGTAGGTAGTAGACAGTAGACAGTAGGTAGTAGACAGTAGACAGTAGGTAGTAGACAGTAGACAGTAGACAGTAGACAGTAGACAGTAGGCAGTAGGCAGTAGACAGTAGGCAGTAGACAGTAGACAGTAGGCAGTAGGCAGTAGGCAGTAGACAGTAGGCAGTAGACAGTAGACAGTAGGCAGTAGGCAGTAGACAGTAGGCAGTAGGCAGTAGACAGTAGATAGTAGACAGTAGGTAGTAGACAGTAGACAGTAGGCAGTAGACAGTAGGCAGTAGACAGTAGACAGTAGGTAGTAGACAGTAGACAGTAGGCAGTAGACAGTAGACAGTAGGTAGTAGACAGTAGACAGTAGGTAGTAGACAGTAGACAGTAGGCAGTAGACAGTAGACAGTAGACAGTAGACAGTAGACAGTAGGTAGTAGACAGTAGACAGTAGACAGTAGACAGTAGGTAGTAGACTGTAGACAGTAGGTAGTAGTCAGTTGACAGCAGACTGTAGACAGTAGGTAGTAGACTGTAGACAGTAGGTAGTAGACAGTAGACAGTAGGTAGTAGACAGTAGACAGTAGGTAGTAGACAGTAGACAGTAGACAGTAGGTAGTAGACAGTAGACAGTAGACAGTAGGTAGTAGACAGTAGACAGTAGGTAGTAGACAGTAGACAGTAGACAGTAGGTAGTAGACAGTAGACAGTAGACAGTAGACAGTAGGTAGTAGACAGTAGACAGTAGGTAGTAGACAGTAGACAGTAGACAGTAGACAGTAGACAGTAGGTAGTAGACAGTAGGTAGTAGACAGTAGACAGTAGACAGTAGACAGTAGGTAGTAGACAGTAGGTAGTAGACAGTAGACAGTAGACAGTAGACAGTAGACAGTAGACAGTAGGTAGTAGACAGTAGACAGTAGACAGTAGACAGTAGGTAGTAGACAGTAGACAGTAGACAGTAGACAGTAGGTAGTAGACAGTAGACAGTAGACAGTAGGTAGTAGACAGTAGACAGTAGGTAGTAGACAGTAGACAGTAGACAGTAGGTAGTAGACAGTAGACAGTAGACAGTAGAGAGTAGACAGTAGACAGTAGGTAGTAGACAGTAGACAGTAGACAGTAGGTAGTAGGCAGTAGACAGTAGACAGTAGACAGTCGACAGTAGACAGTAGGTAGTAGACAGTAGACAGTAGACAGTAGACAGCAGACAGTAGGTAGTAGACAGTAGACAGTAGGTAGTAGACAGTAGACAGTAGACAGTAGACAGTAGACAGTAGACAGTAGGCAGTAGACAGTAGACAGTAGACAGTAGACAGTAGACAGTAGGTAGTAGACAGTAGACAGTAGGTAGTAGACAGTAGACAGTAGACAGTAGGTAGAAGGCAGTAGGTAGTAGACGGTAGACAGTAGGTAGTAGACAGTAGACAGTAGGTAGTAGACAGTAGACAGTAGGTAGTAGACAGTAGACAGTAGGTAGTAGACAGTAGACAGTAGGTAGTAGACAGTAGACAGTAGGTAGTAGACAGTAGACAGTAGACAGTAGACAGTAGACAGTAGACAGTAGGTAGTAGACAGTAGACAGTAGACAGTAGACAGTAGGTAGTAGGCAGTAGACAGTAGACAGTAGACAGTAGACAGTAGGTAGTAGACAGTAGACAGTAGACAGTAGACAGCAGACAGCAGACAGCAGACAGTAGGTAGTAGACAGTAGACAGTAGGTAGTAGACAGTAGACAGTAGACAGTAGGTAGTAGACAGTAGACAGTAGACAGTAGGTAGTAGACAGTAGACAGTAGGTAGTAGACAGTAGACAGTAGACAGTAGGTAGTAGACTGTAGACAGTAGACAGTAGACAGTAGGTAGTAGACAGTAGACAGTAGACAGTAGGTAGTAGACAGTAGACAGTAGGTAGTAGACTGTAGACAGTAGACAGTAGACAGTAGACAGTAGGTAGTAGACTGTAGACAGTAGGTAGTAGACAGTAGACAGTAGACAGTAGGTAGTAGACAGTAGGTAGTAGACTGTAGACAGTAGGTAGTAGACAGTAGACAGTAGACAGTAGGTAGTAGACAGTAGACAGTAGGTAGTAGACTGTAGACAGTAGACAGTAGACAGTAGACAGTAGGTAGTAGACTGTAGACAGTAGGTAGTAGTCAGTTGACAGCAGACTGTAGACAGTAGGTAGTAGACAGTAGACAGTAGGTAGTAGACAGTAGACAGTAGACAGTAGGTAGTAGACAGTAGACAGTAGACAGTAGGTAGTAGACAGTAGACAGTAGGTAGTAGACAGTAGACAGTAGACAGTAGGTAGTAGACTGTAGACAGTAGACAGTAGACAGTAGACAGTAGGTAGTAGACTGTAGACAGTAGGTAGTAGTCAGTAGACAGTAGACTGTAGGTAGTAGACAGTAGACAGTAGACAGTAGACAGTAGACAGTAGACAGCAGACAGTAGACAGTAGACAGTAGACAGTAAGTAGTAGACAGTAGACAGTAGGTAGTAGGTAGTAGGTAGTAGACAGTAGACAGTAGACAGTAGGTAGTAGACAGTAGACAGTAGGTAGTAGACAGTAGACAGTAGACAGTAGGTAGTAGACTGTAGACAGTAGACAGTAGACAGTAGACAGTAGATAGTAGGTAGCAGACAGCAGACAGTAGACAGTAGACAGTAGGTAGTAGACTGTAGACAGTAGACAGTAGACAGTAGACAGTAGGTAGTAGACAGTAGGTAGTAGACTGTAGACAGTAGGCAGTAGACAGTAGACAGTAAACAGTAGACAGTAGACAGTAGGTAGTAGACTGTAGACAGTAGACAGTAGGTAGTAGACTGTAGACAGTAGGTAGTAGACTGTAGACAGTAGGTAGTAGACAGTAGACAGTAGGTAGTAGACTGTAGACAGTAGGTAGTAGACAGTAGACAGGAGGTAGTAGACTGTAGACAGTAGGTAGTAGACAGTAGACAGTAAACAGTAGACAGTAGACAGTAGGTAGTAGACTGTAGACAGTAGACAGTAGGTAGTAGACTGTAGACAGTAGACAGTAGGTAGTAGACAGTAGACAGTAGGTAGTAGGTAGTAGACAGTAGACAGTAGACAGCAGACAGTAGGCAGTAGACAGTAGACAGTAGGTAGTAGACTGTAGACAGTAGACAGTAGACAGTAGACAGTAGGTAGTAGACAGTAGGTAGTAGACTGTAGACAGTAGGTAGTAGACAGTAGACAGTAAACAGTAGACAGTAGACAGTAGGTAGTAGACTGTAGACAGTAGACAGTAGGTAGTAGACTGTAGACAGTAGACAGTAGGTAGTAGACAGTAGACAGTAGGTAGTAGGTAGTAGACAGTAGACAGTAGACAGTAGACAGTAGGTAGTAGACAGTAGACAGTAGGTAGTAGACAGTAGACAGTAGGTAGTAGACAGTAGACAGTAGACAGCAGACAGTAGACAGTAGGTAGTAGGCAGCAGACAGTAGACAGCAGACAGTAGGTAGTAGACAGTAGACAGTAGGTAGTAGACAGTAGACAGTAGACAGCAGACAGTAGGTAGTAGGCAGCAGACAGTAGACAGCAGACAGTAGGTAGTAGACAGTAGACAGTAGGTAGTAGACAGTAGACAGTAGGTAGTAGACAGTAGACAGTAGACAGTAGACAGTAGGTAGTAGACAGTAGACAGTAGACAGTAGGTAGTAGACAGTAGACAGTAGAAAGTAGGTAGTAGACAGTAGACAGTAGACAGTAGGCAGTAGACAGTAGACAGTAGGTAGTAGACAGTAGACAGTAGACAGTAGGTAGTAGACAGTAGACAGTAGAAAGTAGGTAGTAGACAGTAGACAGTAGGTAGTAGACAGCAGACAGCAGACAGTAGGTAGTAGACAGTAGACAGTAGACAGTAGGCAGTAGACAGTAGACAGTAGGTAGTAGACAGTAGACAGCAGACAGCAGGTAGTGGACAGTAGACAGTAGACAGTAGACAGTAGGTAGTAGACAGTAGACAGCAGACAGCAGGTAGTAGACAGTAGACAGCAGACAGCAGGTAGTAGACAGTAGACAGTAGACAGTAGGTAGTAGACAGTAGACAGTAGACAGTAGGCAGTAGACAGTAGACAGTAGGTAGTAGACAGTAGACAGTAGATAAGCAGACAGTAGGTAGTAGACAGTAGGCAGTAGGTAGTAGACAGCAGACAGTAGGTAGTAGACAGTAGACAGCAGGTAGTAGACAGTAGACAGTAGACAGTAGGCAGTAGACAGTAGGCAGTAGGTAGTAGACAGTAGACAGTAGACAGTAGACAGCAGACAGTAGACAGTAGGTAGTAGACAGTAGACAGTAGACAGCAGACAGTAGGCAGTAGACAGTAGGCAGTAGGTAGTAGACAGTAGACAGTAGACAGCAGACAGTAGGCAGTAGACAGTAGGCAGTAGGTAGTAGACAGCAGACAGTAGGTAGTAGACAGTAGACAGCAGGTAGTAGACAGTAGACAGTAGACAGTAGACAGTAGACAGTAGGTAGTAGACAGTAGACAGTAGACAGCAGACAGTAGGCAGTAGACAGCAGACAGTAGGTAGTAGACAGTAGACAGCAGGTAGTAGACAGTAGACAGTAGACAGTAGGCAGTAGACAGTAGACAGTAGGTAGTAGACAGTAGACAGTAGACAGTAGACAGCAGACAGCAGACAGCAGACAGCAGACAGCAGACAGCAGACAGTAGGCAGTAGACAGTAGACAGTAGACAGTAGACAGCAGACAGCAGACAGCAGACAGCAGACAGCAGACAGCAGACAGTAGACAGTAGACAGCAGACAGCAGACAGCAGACAGCAGACAGCAGACAGCAGGCAGCAGACAGTAGACAGTAGACAGTAGACAGTAGACAGTAGACAGTAGACAGCAGACAGCAGACAGCAGACAGCAGACAGCAGACAGCAGGCAGTAGACAGTAGACAGTAGACAGTAGACAGCAGACAGCAGACAGCAGACAGCAGACAGTAGACAGTAGACAGCTGTCACGCCCTGGCCTTATTATTCTTTGTTTTCTTTATTATTTTAGTTAGGTCAGGGTGTGACATGGGTAATGTTTATGTTTTGTTGGTTTTGGGTGTTTATTTGGTAAAGGGGTTATGGGGTGCACTAGATGGTTTTGTGTTGAGTGTATATGTCTAGTGTTGTCTATGTTGGTTAGTTATCTAGGAGAGTCTATGGTTACCTGAATGAGTTCCCAATTAGAGACAGCTGATTTCGGTTGTCTCTGATTGGGAGCCTTATTTAGGGTAGCCATAGGCTCTCATTGGTTGTGGGTAATTGTCTATGTAAGAACGTTAGTAGCCTGTATGTTTGTGCACAACGTTTGTAGCTTCACGGTCGTTTTGTTGTTTTGTTGTTTTGTTAAAGTGTTTTTGTGTCGTGTTCATCTTCGTGTTATAATAAAAGAAGATGGCTTATTTTCCAACTGCTGCATTTTGGTCTGTCAATCCGCCACACGATCGTGACAGAATTACCCACCATAGGACCAAGCGGCATGGAAGGCGGCAACAGGACCTACCCACAAAGGATTTCTGGACATGGGAGGAGATACTGGATGGTAAGGGGCCGTGGGATCAACCTGGAGAATATCGCCTCCCTCGTGAAGAGCTGGAGGCAGCGAAAGCCGAGAGGAGGCGATATGAGGAGGCAGCACGGAGACAAGGCTGGAAGCCCGTGAGTACAACCCAAAAATTTCTTGGGGGGGGCCTTAAAGGGAGTGTGGCGAAGTCAGGTAGGAAACCTGCGCCTACTCCCTGTACTTACCGTGGAGAGCGAGAGTACGGGCAGACACCGTGTTACGCAGTAGAGCGCACGGTGTCTCCTGTACGTGTGCATAGCCCGGTTCGGTACATTTCAGCTCCACGTATCGGCCGGGCTAGACTGAGCGTTGAGCCATATGTCATGAAGCCGGCCCAACGCATCTGGTCACCAGTGCGTCTCCTCGGGCCGGCGTACATGGCACCAGCCTTACGCATGGTGTCCCCGGTTCGCCTACATAGGCCGGTGCGGGTTATTCCACCTCCCCGCACTGGTCAGGCGACGGGGAGCATAGAACCAGGTAAGGTTGGGCAGGCTCGGCGTTCAAGGGAGCCAGTACGCCTGCACGGTCCGGTATTTCCGGCGCCACCTCCCCGCCCCAACCCAGTACCACCAGTGCCTCCTCCACGCACTAGCTATATGGTGCGTGTCTCCAGCCCTTTACCACCAGTGTCTAAACCACGCACCAAGCCTCCTGTGTGTCCCCAGAGTCCTGTGCGTCCTGTTGCTGCTCCCCGCACTAGCCCTGAGATGCGTGTCCCCAGCCCGGTGCCACCAGTCCCGGCACCACGCACCAGGCCTACAGTGCGCCTCAGCCGGCAGGAGTCTGCCGTCTGCACAGCGTTGACTGAACTGCTCGTCTCCCCAGCGCCATCTGAGCCATCCGTCTCCCCAGCGCCATCTGAGCCATCCGTCTCCCCAGCGCCATCTGAGCCATCCGTCTGCAATGAGCCTGCAAAGCCGCCCGTCTGCCATGAGCCTGCAAAGCCGCCCGTCTGCCATGAGCCCACTGAGCCGTCCGCCAGACAGGAGCCGCTAGAGCCGCCAGCCAGACAGGAGCCGCTAGAGCCGTCCGTCAGACAGGATCTGCCAGAGCCGCCAACCAGACAGGATCTGCCAGAGCCGCCAACCAGACAGGATCTGCCAGAGCCGCCAACCAGACAGGAGCAGCCAGATCAGTCAGCCAGCCATGAGCAGCCAGATCCGTCAGCTAGCCATGAGCAGCCAGATCCGTCAGCTAGCCATGAGCAGCCAGATCCGTCAGCTAGCCATGAGCAGCCAGATCCGTCAGCTAGCCATGAGCAGCCAGATCCGTCAGCTAGCCATGAGCAGCCAGATCCGTCAGCTAGCCATGAGCAGCCAGATCCGTCAGCTAGCCATGAGCAGCCAGATCCGTCAGCTAGCCATGAGCAGCCAGATCCGTCAGCTAGCCATGAGCAGCCAGATCCGTCAGCTAGCCATGAGCAGCCAGATCCGTCAGCCAGCCATGAGCAGCCAGATCCGTCAGCCAGCCATGAGCAGCCAGATCAGTTAGCCAGCCATGAGCAGCCAGATCCGTTAGCCAGCCATGAGCAGCCAGATCTGTCTGCCAGCCATGGGCCGTCCCTCAGTCCGGAGCTGCAGTCCCTCAGTCCGGAGCTGCAGTCCCTCAGTCCGGAGCTGCCATTCCTCAGTCCGGAGCTGCCCCTTACCCTGGAGCTGCCCCTTACCCTGGTGCTGCCCCTTACCCTGGTGCTGCCCCTTACCCTGGTGCTGCCCCTTACCCTGGTACTGCCCCTTATCCTGGTACTGCCCCTGACCCTGGTACTGCCCCTTACCCTGGTACTGGTCCTTAGTCCGGAGCTGTCCCTTAGTCCGGAACTCCCCCTTAATGCAATGGGGTTAATGTGGAGGGGGGTCGTTTGGAGGAAGCCTAGGAGGTGGTTAGGTACTGTGGTGACGTGGGGACTACGACCAGAGCCGGAGCCGCCACCGTGGAGGGGAGCCCACCCAGACCCTCCCCTAGACTGTGTATGGTGCGCCCGGAGTTCGCGCCTCAAGGGGGGAGTTATGTCACGCCCTGGCCTTATTATTCTTTGTTTTCTTTATTATTTTAGTTAGGTCAGGGTGTGACATGGGTAATGTTTATGTTTTGTTGGTTTTGGGTGTTTATTTGGTAAAGGGGTTATGGGGTGTAGTAGATGGTTTTGTGTTGAGTGTATATGTCTAGTGTTGTCTATGTTGGTTAGTTATCTAGGAGAGTCTATGGTTACCTGAATGAGTTCCCAATTAGAGACAGCTGATTTCGGTTGTCTCTGATTGGGAGCCTTATTTAGGGTAGCCATAGGCTCTCATTGGTTGTGGGTAATTGTCTATGTAAGAACGTTAGTAGCCTGTATGTTTGTGCACAACGTTTGTAGCTTCACGGTCGTTTTGTTGTTTTGTTGTTTTGTTAAAGTGTTTTTGTGTCGTGTTCATCTTCGTGTTATAATAAAAGAAGATGGCTTATTTTCCAACTGCTGCATTTTGGTCTGTCAATCCGCCACACGATCGTGACAACAGCAGACAGCAGACAGCAGACAGCAGACAGCAGACAGCAGGCAGTAGACAGTAGACAGTAGACAGCAGACAGCAGACAGCAGACAGCAGACAGCAGACAGCAGGCAGCAGACAGCAGACAGCAGACAGTAGACAGTAGACAGCTGTCACGCCCTGGCCTTATTATTCTTTGTTTTCTTTATTATTTTAGTTAGGTCAGGGTGTGACATGGGTAATGTTTATGTTTTGTTGGTTTTGGGTGTTTATTTGGTAAAGGGGTTATGGGGTGTAGTAGATGGTTTTGTGTTGAGTGTATATGTCTAGTGTTGTCTATGTTGGTTAGTTATCTAGGAGAGTCTATGGTTACCTGAATGAGTTCCCAATTAGAGACAGCTGATTTCGGTTGTCTCTGATTGGGAGCCTTATTTAGGGTAGCCATAGGCTCTCATTGGTTGTGGGTAATTGTCTATGTAAGAACGTTAGTAGCCTGTATGTTTGTGCACAACGTTTGTAGCTTCACGGTCGTTTTGTTGTTTTGTTAAAGTGTTTTTGTGTCGTGTTCATCTTCGTGTTATAATAAAAGAAGATGGCTTATTTTCCAACTGCTGCATTTTGGTCTGTCAATCCGCCACACGATCGTGACAACAGCAGACAGCAGACAGCAGACAGTAGGCAGTAGACAGTAGACAGTAGACAGTAGGTAGTAGACAGCAGACAGTAGACAGTAGACAGCAGACAGTAGACAGTAGACAGCAGACAGTAGACAGTAGACAGTAGGTAGTAGACAGTAGGTAGTAGACAGTAGACAGTAGACAGTAGGCAGTAGACAGCAGACAGTAGACAGTAGACAGTAGGCAGTAGGCAGTAGGCAGTAGACAGCAGACAGTAGGTAGTAGACAGCAGACAGTAGACAGTAGACAGTAGGCAGTAGACAGTAGACAGTAGGCAGTAGACAGCAGACAGTAGACAGTAGACAGTAGGTAGTAGACAGTAGGCAGTAGACAGTAGGCAGCAGACAGTAGGTAGTAGACAGCAGACAGTAGGCAGTAGACAGTAGACAGCAGACAGTAGGTAGTAGACAGTAGGCAGTAGACAGTAGGCAGTAGACAGTAGACAGTAGGCAGTAGGCAGTAGGCAGTAGACAGTAGACAGTAGGCAGTAGGCAGTAGGCAGTAGACAGTAGGCAGTAGACAGTAGACAGTAGGCAGTAGGCAGTAGACAGTAGGCAGTAGGCAGTAGACAGTAGACAGTAGACAGTAGACAGTAGACTGTAGGTAGTAGACAGTAGACTGTAGGTAGTAGACAGTAGACAGTAGACAGTAGGTAGTAGACAGTAGGTAGTAGACAGTAGACAGTAGACAGTAGACAGTAGACAGCAGACAGTAGACAGTAGGTAGTAGACAGTAGGTAGTAGACAGTAGACAGCAGACAGTAGACAGTAGACAGTAGACAGTAGGTAGTAGACAGTAGGTAGTAGACAGTAGACAGTAGACAGCAGGTAGTAGGTAGTAGACAGTAGACAGCAGGTAGTAGACAGTAGACAGTAGACAGTAGACAGTAGGTAGTAGACAGTAGACAGTAGACAGTAGACAGTAGGTAGTAGACAGTAGGTAGTAGACAGTAGACAGTAGGTAGTAGACAGTAGACAGTAGACAGTAGGTAGTAGACAGTAGACAGTAGGTAGTAGACAGTAGACAGTAGGTAGTAGACAGTAGACAGTAGACAGTAGGTAGTAGGCAGCAGACAGTAGACAGCAGACAGTAGGTAGTAGACAGTAGACAGTAGGTAGTAGACAGTAGACAGTAGACAGCAGACAGTAGGTAGTAGGCAGCAGACAGCAGACAGTAGGTAGTAGACAGTAGACAGTAGGTAGTAGACAGTAGGTAGTAGACAGTAGACAGTAGACAGTAGACAGTAGACAGTAGGTAGTAGACAGTAGACAGTAGACAGTAGGTAGTAGACAGTAGACAGTAGGTAGTAGACAGTAGACAGTAGACAGTAGGCAGTAGACAGTAGACAGTAGGTAGTAGACAGTAGACAGTAGACAGTAGGTAGTAGACAGTAGACAGTAGAAAGTAGGTAGTAGACAGTAGACAGTAGGTAGTAGACAGCAGACAGCAGACAGTAGGTAGTAGACAGTAGACAGTAGACAGTAGGCAGTAGACAGTAGACAGTAGGTAGTAGACAGTAGACAGCAGACAGCAGGTAGTAGACAGTAGACAGTAGACAGTAGACAGTAGGTAGTAGACAGTAGACAGCAGACAGCAGGTAGTAGACAGTAGACAGCAGACAGCAGGTAGTAGACAGTAGACAGTAGACAGTAGGTAGTAGACAGTAGACAGTAGACAGTAGGCAGTAGACAGTAGACAGTAGGTAGTAGACAGTAGACAGTAGATAAGCAGACAGTAGGTAGTAGACAGTAGGCAGTAGGTAGTAGACAGCAGACAGTAGGTAGTAGACAGTAGACAGTAGACAGCAGACAGTAGGTAGTAGACAGTAGACAGTAGACTGTAGGTAGTAGACAGTAGACAGTAGGTAGTAGACAGTAGACAGTAGACAGTAGACAGTAGACAGTAGGTAGTAGACAGTAGACAGTAGACAGCAGACAGTAGACAGTAGGTAGTAGACAGTAGGTAGTAGACAGTAGACAGCAGACAGTAGACAGTAGACAGTAGACAGTAGGTAGTAGACAGTAGGTAGTAGACAGTAGACAGTAGACAGCAGGTAGTAGGTAGTAGACAGTAGACAGCAGGTAGTAGACAGTAGACAGTAGACAGTAGACAGTAGACAGTAGGTAGTAGACAGTAGACAGTAGACAGTAGACAGTAGGTAGTAGACAGTAGGTAGTAGACAGTAGACAGTAGGTAGTAGACAGTAGACAGTAGACAGTAGGTAGTAGACAGTAGACAGTAGGTAGTAGACAGTAGACAGTAGGTAGTAGACAGTAGACAGTAGACAGCAGACAGTAGACAGTAGGTAGTAGGCAGCAGACAGTAGACAGCAGACAGTAGGTAGTAGACAGTAGACAGTAGGTAGTAGACAGTAGACAGTAGACAGCAGACAGTAGGTAGTAGGCAGCAGACAGTAGACAGCAGACAGTAGGTAGTAGACAGTAGACAGTAGGTAGTAGACAGTAGACAGTAGGTAGTAGACAGTAGACAGTAGACAGTAGACAGTAGACAGTAGGTAGTAGACAGTAGACAGTAGACAGTAGGTAGTAGACAGTAGACAGTAGGTAGTAGACAGTAGACAGTAGACAGTAGGCAGTAGACAGTAGACAGTAGGTAGTAGACAGTAGACAGTAGACAGTAGGTAGTAGACAGTAGACAGTAGAAAGTAGGTAGTAGACAGTAGACAGTAGGTAGTAGACAGCAGACAGCAGACAGTAGGTAGTAGACAGTAGACAGTAGACAGTAGGCAGTAGACAGTAGACAGTAGGTAGTAGACAGTAGACAGCAGACAGCAGGTAGTAGACAGTAGACAGTAGACAGTAGACAGTAGGTAGTAGACAGTAGACAGCAGACAGCAGGTAGTAGACAGTAGACAGCAGACAGCAGGTAGTAGACAGTAGACAGTAGACAGTAGGTAGTAGACAGTAGACAGTAGACAGTAGGCAGTAGACAGTAGACAGTAGGTAGTAGACAGTAGACAGTAGATAAGCAGACAGTAGGTAGTAGACAGTAGGCAGTAGGTAGTAGACAGCAGACAGTAGGTAGTAGACAGTAGACAGCAGGTAGTAGACAGTAGACAGTAGACAGTAGGCAGTAGACAGTAGGCAGTAGGTAGTAGACAGTAGACAGTAGACAGTAGACAGCAGACAGTAGACAGTAGGTAGTAGACAGTAGACAGTAGACAGCAGACAGTAGACAGTAGACAGTAGGCAGTAGGTAGTAGACAGTAGACAGTAGACAGCAGACAGTAGGCAGTAGACAGTAGGCAGTAGGTAGTAGACAGCAGACAGTAGGTAGTAGACAGTAGACAGCAGGTAGTAGACAGTAGACAGTAGACAGTAGACAGTAGACAGTAGGTAGTAGACAGTAGACAGTAGACAGCAGACAGTAGGCAGTAGACAGCAGACAGTAGGTAGTAGACAGTAGACAGCAGGTAGTAGACAGTAGACAGTAGACAGTAGGCAGTAGACAGTAGACAGTAGGTAGTAGACAGTAGACAGTAGACAGCAGACAGCAGACAGCAGACAGCAGACAGCAGACAGCAGACAGCAGACAGCAGACAGTAGGCAGTAGACAGTAGACAGTAGACAGTAGACAGTAGACAGTAGACAGCAGACAGCAGACAGCAGACAGTAGACAGTAGACAGCAGACAGCAGACAGCAGACAGCAGACAGCAGACAGCAGGCAGTAGACAGTAGACAGCAGACAGCAGACAGCAGACAGCAGACAGCAGACAGTAGACAGTAGACAGCTGTCACGCCCTGGCCTTATTATTCTTTGTTTTCTTTATTATTTTAGTTAGGTCAGGGTGTGACATGGGTAATGTTTATGTTTTGTTGGTTTTGGGTGTTTATTTGGTAAAGGGGTTATGGGGTGCACTAGATGGTTTTGTGTTGAGTGTATATGTCTAGTGTTGTCTATGTTGGTTAGTTATCTAGGAGAGTCTATGGTTACCTGAATGAGTTCCCAATTAGAGACAGCTGATTTCGGTTGTCTCTGATTGGGAGCCTTATTTAGGGTAGCCATAGGCTCTCATTGGTTGTGGGTAATTGTCTATGTAAGAACGTTAGTAGCCTGTATGTTTGTGCACAACGTTTGTAGCTTCACGGTCGTTTTGTTGTTTTGTTGTTTTGTTAAAGTGTTTTTGTGTCGTGTTCATCTTCGTGTTATAATAAAAGAAGATGGCTTATTTTCCAACTGCTGCATTTTGGTCTGTCAATCCGCCACACGATCGTGACAGAATTACCCACCATAGGACCAAGCGGCATGGAAGGCGGCAACAGGACCTACCCACAAAGGATTTCTGGACATGGGAGGAGATACTGGATGGTAAGGGGCCGTGGGATCAACCTGGAGAATATCGCCTCCCTCGTGAAGAGCTGGAGGCAGCGAAAGCCGAGAGGAGGCGATATGAGGAGGCAGCACGAAGACAAGGCTGGAAGCCCGTGAGTACAACCCAAAAATTTCTTGGGGGGGGCCTTAAAGGGAGTGTGGCGAAGTCAGGTAGGAAACCTGCGCCTACTCCCTGTACTTACCGTGGAGAGCGAGAGTACGGGCAGACACCGTGTTACGCAGTAGAGCGCACGGTGTCTCCTGTACGCGTGCATAGCCCGGTTCGGTACATTTCAGCTCCACGTATCGGCCGGGCTAGACTGAGCGTTGAGCCATATGTCATGAAGCCGGCCCAACGCATCTGGTCACCAGTGCGTCTCCTCGGGCCGGCGTACATGGCACCAGCCTTACGCATGGTGTCCCCGGTTCGCCTACATAGGCCGGTGCGGGTTATTCCACCTCCCCGCACTGGTCAGGCGACGGGGAGCATAGAACCAGGTAAGGTTGGGCAGGCTCGGCGTTCAAGGGAGCCAGTACGCCTGCACGGTCCGGTATTTCCGGCGCCACCTCCCCGCCCCAACCCAGTACCACCAGTGCCTCCTCCACGCACTAGCTATATGGTGCGTGTCTCCAGCCCTTTACCACCAGTGTCTAAACCACGCACCAAGCCTCCTGTGTGTCCCCAGAGTCCTGTGCGTCCTGTTGCTGCTCCCCGCACTAGCCCTGAGATGCGTGTCCCCAGCCCGGTGCCACCAGTCCCGGCACCACGCACCAGGCCTACAGTGCGCCTCAGCCGGCAGGAGTCTGCCGTCTGCACAGCGTTGACTGAACTGCTCGTCTCCCCAGCGCCATCTGAGCCATCCGTCTCCCCAGCGCCATCTGAGCCATCCGTCTCCCCAGCGCCATCTGAGCCATCCGTCTGCAATGAGCCTGCAAAGCCGCCCGTCTGCCATGAGCCTGCAAAGCCGCCCGTCTGCCATGAGCCCACTGAGCCGTCCGCCAGACAGGAGCCGCTAGAGCCGCCAGCCAGACAGGAGCCGCTAGAGCCGTCCGTCAGACAGGATCTGCCAGAGCCGCCAACCAGACAGGATCTGCCAGAGCCGCCAACCAGACAGGATCTGCCAGAGCCGCCAACCAGACAGGAGCAGCCAGATCAGTCAGCCAGCCATGAGCAGCCAGATCCGTCAGCTAGCCATGAGCAGCCAGATCCGTCAGCTAGCCATGAGCAGACAGATCCGTCAGCTAGCCATGAGCAGCCAGATCCGTCAGCTAGCCATGAGCAGCCAGATCCGTCAGCTAGCCATGAGCAGCCAGATCCGTCAGCTAGCCATGAGCAGCCAGATCCGTCAGCTAGCCATGAGCAGCCAGATCCGTCAGCTAGCCATGAGCAGCCAGATCCGTCAGCTAGCCATGAGCAGCCAGATCCGTCAGCCAGCCATGAGCAGCCAGATCCGTCAGCCAGCCATGAGCAGCCAGATCAGTTAGCCAGCCATGAGCAGCCAGATCCGTTAGCCAGCCATGAGCAGCCAGATCTGTCTGCCAGCCATGGGCCGTCCCTCAGTCCGGAGCTGCAGTCCCTCAGTCCGGAGCTGCAGTCCCTCAGTCCGGAGCTGCCATTCCTCAGTCCGGAGCTGCCCCTTACCCTGGAGCTGCCCCTTACCCTGGTGCTGCCCCTTACCCTGGTGCTGCCCCTTACCCTGGTGCTGCCCCTTACCCTGGTACTGCCCCTTATCCTGGTACTGCCCCTGACCCTGGTACTGCCCCTTACCCTGGTACTGGTCCTTAGTCCGGAGCTGTCCCTTAGTCCGGAACTCCCCCTTAATGCAATGGGGTTAATGTGGAGGGGGGTCGTTTGGAGGAAGCCTAGGAGGTGGTTAGGTACTGTGGTGACGTGGGGACTACGACCAGAGCCGGAGCCGCCACCGTGGAGGGGAGCCCACGCAGACCCTCCCCTAGACTGTGTATGGTGCGCCCGGAGTTCGCGCCTCAAGGGGGGGGTTATGTCACGCCCTGGCCTTATTATTCTTTGTTTTCTTTATTATTTTAGTTAGGTCAGGGTGTGACATGGGTAATGTTTATGTTTTGTTGGTTTTGGGTGTTTATTTGGTAAAGGGGTTATGGGGTGTAGTAGATGGTTTTGTGTTGAGTGTATATGTCTAGTGTTGTCTATGTTGGTTAGTTATCTAGGAGAGTCTATGGTTACCTGAATGAGTTCCCAATTAGAGACAGCTGATTTCGGTTGTCTCTGATTGGGAGCCTTATTTAGGGTAGCCATAGGCTCTCATTGGTTGTGGGTAATTGTCTATGTAAGAACGTTAGTAGCCTGTATGTTTGTGCACAACGTTTGTAGCTTCACGGTCGTTTTGTTGTTTTGTTAAAGTGTTTTTGTGTCGTGTTCATCTTCGTGTTATAATAAAAGAAGATGGCTTATTTTCCAACTGCTGCATTTTGGTCTGTCAATCCGCCACACGATCGTGACAACAGCAGACAGCAGACAGCAGACAGCAGACAGCAGACAGCAGACAGTAGACAGTAGACAGTAGACAGTAGACAGTAGACAGTAGACAGTAGACAGCAGACAGTAGGTAGTAGACAGTAGACAGTAGACAGTAGACAGTAGACAGTAGACAGCAGACAGTAGACAGTAGACAGTAGGTAGTAGACAGTAGGTAGTAGACAGTAGGCAGTAGACAGCAGACAGTAGACAGTAGACAGTAGGCAGTAGACAGTAGGCAGTAGACAGCAGACAGTAGGTAGTAGACAGCAGACAGTAGGCAGTAGACAGCAGACAGTAGACAGTAGGTAGTAGACAGTAGGTAGTAGACAGTAGGTAGTAGACAGTAGGTAGTAGACAGTAGGCAGTAGACAGTAGGCAGTAGGTAGTAGACAGCAGACAGTAGGCAGTAGACAGTAGACAGCAGACAGTAGGTAGTAGACAGTAGGCAGTAGACAGTAGGCAGTAGACAGTAGACAGTAGACAGTAGACAGTAGGTAGTAGACAGCAGGTAGTAGACAGCAGACAGTAGGTAGTAGACAGCAGACAGTAGGCAGTAGACAGTAGACAGCAGACAGTAGGCAGTAGACAGTAGACAGTAGACAGTAGGTAGTAGACAGCAGGTAGTAGACAGTAGACAGTAGGCAGTAGACAGCAGGTAGTAGACAGTAGACAGTAGACAGTAGGTATTAGGCAGCAGGTAGTAGACAACAGACAGTAGGAAGTAGACAGCAGACAGTAGACAGTAGGTAGTAGACAGCAGGTAGTAGACAGTAGACAGTAGACAGCAGGTAGTAGACAGCAGACAGTAGGAAGTAGACAGCAGACAGTAGACAGTAGACAGTAGGAAGTAGACAGCAGACAGTAGGAAGTAGACAGCAGACAGTAGACAGCAGACAGTAGACAGCAGACAGTAGACAGCAGACAGTAGGAAGTAGACAGCAGACAGTAGACAGCAGACAGTAGGAAGTAGACAGCAGACAGTAGGAAGTAGACAGCAGACAGTAGACAGTAGGTAGTAGACAGCAGGTAGTAGACAGTAGACAGTAGACAGCAGACAGTAGACAGCAGACAGTAGGAAGTAGACAGTAGACAGTAGGAAGTAGACAGTAGACAGTAGACAGTAGGAAGTAGACAGCAGGCAGCAGACAGTAGACAGTAGGAAGTAGACAGCAGGCAGCAGACAGTAGGCAGTAGACAGTAGACAGTAGGTATTAGGCAGTAGGCACTAGGCACTAGGCACTAGGCAGTAGACTGTAGACTGTAGACAGTAGACAGTAGACAGTAGACATTAGGCATTAGGCATTAGGCATTATACAGCAGGCAGGAGGCAGCAGGTAGTAGACAGTAGACTGTAGACAATAGACAGTAGATAGTAAACAGTAGACAGTAGACAGCAGACAGTAGACAGTAGACAGTAGACAGTAGACAGCAGACAGCAGACAGTAGGTAGTAGACAGTAGACAGTAGACAGCAGACAGTAGGCAGTAGACAGTAGGCAGTAGACAGTAGACAGTAGACAGCAGACAGCAGACAGTAGGTAGTAGACAGTAGTCAGTAGACAGTAGTCAGTAAACAGTAGACAGTAGACAGTAGACAGCAGGTAGTAGACAGTAGGTAGTAGACAGCAGACAGCAGACAGTAGACAGTAGACAGTAGACAGTAGACAGTAGGTAGTAGACAGTAGACAGTAGACAGTAGACAGTAGGCAGCAGACAGTAGACAGTAGACAGTAGACAGTAGACAGTAGGTAGTAGACAGTAGACAGTAGACAGTAGACAGTAGACAGTAGACAGTAGGTAGTAGACAGTAGACAGTAGACAGTAGGTAGTAGACAGCAGACAGCAGACAGTAGACAGTAGACAGTAGACAGCAGACAGCAGACAGTAGGTTGTAGGTAGTATACAGTAGACAGTAGCTGGAAGGAGCAGAGCTCTCTCTCACCAGTAATGTCAGTTTGTTTTGCACCCAGACGTTGCTCCTCTTGTGACAGCAGAGCCAGGGTTGGGGACAGGGGACAGAGGGTGAGGTCTGGAGAGGATATGACAGAGAAGGGAGGACAGGGGGTGAGGTCTGGAGAGGATAGGACAGAGAAGGGAGGACAGGGGGTGAGGTCGGGTCTGTGTTGAACCCAGGTCATAATCACAGACTGTGTTAGCCTGCTGGGTGAAGCCTGGGCAGTAGACAGTAGACAGGAGACAGGAGGCAGTAGACAGGAGACAGGAGACAGGAGACAGGAGACAGTAGACAGTAGACAGGAGACAGGAGACAGGAGACAGTAGACAGTAGACAGTAGACAGTAGACAGGAGACAGGAGACAGGAGACAGGAGACAGGAGACAGGAGGCAGTAGACAGTAGACAGTAGACAGTAGACAGGAGACAGGAGACAGTAGACAGGAGACAGGAGACAGGAGACAGTAGACAGTAGACAGTAGACAGGAAACAGGAAACAGGAGACAGTAGACAGTAGACAGGAGACAGTAGACAGTAGACAGGAGACAGGAGACAGGAGACAGTAGACAGTAGACAGTAGACAAGAGACAGGAGAGAGTAGACAGTAGACAGTAGACAGGAGACAGGAGACAGTAGACAGTAGACAGGAGACAGGAGGCAGTAGACAGTAGACAGGAGACAGGAGACAGTAGACAGTATACAGGAGACAGGAGACAGTAGTGGTCATCATACAACCCCCAGACAACCTCCAATACATCATCCATCAATCAGCCATAATAATGATCAATAACACTCATGACCTGCTGGGAACCAGAGTACAGTAGTTGATGTTATGTTGTATCCAGATGTACAGGAAACATCTGTGCATAGCCGCAGGAAGTAGTTTGGGGGTGCTGGGATTTTTTGGTCCGTGCTACAGACGGCTAATACAGGACTAGTAAAGGCCCACTGCATTACTTTTGTGAGAAAAAAAGATATATGTTCTCAAAAAAATGTAACTTTTTATATATATATATAAATATACAGTTGAAGTCGGAAGTTTACATACACTTAAGTTGGAGTCATTAAAACTCGTTTTTCAACCACTCCACAAATTTCTTGTTAACAAACTATTGTTTTGGCAAGTCGTTTAGGACCTACTTTGTGCATGACAAAAGTAATTTTTCCAACAATTGTTTACAGACAGATTATTTTACTTATAATTCACTTATACATTTACTTATAAATCTCAATTCCAGTGGGTCTGAACTTTACATGACTGTGCCTTTAAACAGCTTGAAAATTCCAGAAAATGACTTTAGAAGCTTCTGATAGGCTAATTACATAATTTGAGTCAATTGGAGGTGTACCTGTGGATGTATTTCAAGGCCTACCTTCAAACTTTGCTTGACATCATGGGAAAATGAAAAGAAATTAGCCAAGACCTCAGAAAAAAAACGGTAGACCTCCACAAGTCTGGTTCATCCTTGAGAGCAATTTCCAAACGCCTGAAGGTACCACGTTCATCTGTACAAACAATAGTAGGCAAGTATAAACACCATGGGACAACGCAGCCATCATTCCGCTCAGGAGGAGACGCGTTCTGTCTCCTAGAGATGAACGTACTTTGGTGCGAAAGGTGCAAATCAATCCCAGAACAACAGCAGAGGACCTTGTGAAGATGCTGGAGGAAACAGGTACAAAGTATCTATAACCACAGTAAAAACAAGTCCTATATCGACATAACCTGAAAGGCCGCTCAGCAAGGAAGAAGCCACTGCTCCAAAACTGCCATAAAGAAGCCAGACTACGGTTTGCGACTGCACATGGGGGACAAAGATCGTACTTTTTGGAGAAATGTCCTCTGGTCTGATCATCATTATGTTTGCAAGCCGAAGAACACCATCCCAACCGTTAAGCACATGGTTGGCAGCATCATGTTGTGGGGGTGCTTTGCTGCAGGAGGGACTGGTGCACTTCACAAAATAGATGGCATCATGAGGATGGAAAATTATGTGGACATACTGAAGCAACACCTCAAGACATCAGTCAGGAAGTTAAAGCTTGGTCGCAAATGGGTCTTCCAAATGGACAATGACCCCAAGCCAGACAACTTTCAAAGTTGTGTCAAAATGGCTCAAGGACAACAAAGTCAAGGTATTGGAGTGGCCATCACAAAGCCCTGACCTCAATTCTATAGCCAATTGGTGGGCAGAACTGAAAAAGCGTGTGCGAGCAAGGAGGCCTACAAACCTGACTCAGTTACACCAGCTCTGTCAGGAGGAATGGGCTAAAATTCACCCAACTTATTGTGGGAAGCTTGTGGAAGGCTACCCAAAATGTTTGACCCAAGTTAAACAATTTAAAGGCAATGCTACCAAATAATAATGAAGTGTATGTAAACTTCTGACTCACTGGGAATGTGATGAAAGAAATAAAAGCTGAAATAAATCATTCTCTCTACTATTTTAATGACATTTCAGATTCTTAAAATATGTGGTGATCCTAACTGACCTAAGACAGGGAAATTTTACTGGGATTAAATGTCAGGAATGGTGAAAACTGAGTTTAAATGTATTTGGCTACGGTGTATGTAAACTTCCGACTTCGACTTCAACTGTATATATATATATATATATATATATATATATATATTATTATTATTATTATTTTTTTAAATCAGAACCCTACTTCCCACGGCTATGCATCTGTGTAATAGTTCATGTACTGTAACTCTGTAACGGCTTTCGTCTTCCTCCTCGTCTGAGGAGGAGAAGTTAGAAGGATCGGAGGACCAATGTGCAGCGTGGTAATTGTTCATCTTTGTTTAATAAAAGTGAACACTCAAAATACAAAAAACAACAAATGTGAAAAACCGAAACAGTTCTGTCTGGTGCAGACACACAAGAAGACTGAAGACAACCACCCACAAAACACAACACAAAACAGGCTACCTAAATAGGGTTCCCAATCAGGGACAACACAAAACACCTGCCACTGATTGGGAACCATATCAGGCCAAACACAGAAATAGGAAAACATAGAAATATAAACATAGACTGCCCACCCCAACTCACGCCCTGACCATACTAAATAAAGACAAAACAAAGGAAAATAAAGGTCAGAACGTGACAAACTCCTATGGTCTTAACATGGGCTTCTTCATTATCTCCACAATCATCAAACAGGCTGTGAGATTTACTGTAACCGTGTCAACGCCTCCACACAGAGTTACCATGACGAACGCAGCGGTCCTGCTCCCAACAGGAAGTGTTGTGCTGCGAGGGGTTAATGAGAGCTTCTGTGTTGCCAGGCGACCCCAGAGGGAATTGGGAAAGACCCTTTGTTCCTGCTGCGTCATTCTGACTCCATCACAGGGGTTTTCCATCTTCTGACACGTCAACAATTATTATAATCTTTTTAATATATATACAGTATATACCTACTCATTCAAGGGTTTTTCTTAATTTTTTTAACTATTTTCTACATTGTAGAATAATAGTGAAGACATCAACACTATGAAATAACACATATGGAATCATGTAGTAACCAAACAAAGTGTTAAACAAATCAAAATATATTTTATATTTGAGATTCTTCAAAGTAGCCACCCTTTGCCTTGATGACAGCTTTGCACACTCTTGGCATTCTCTCAACCAGCTTCATGAGGAAGTCACCTGGAATGCATTTCAATTAGAGGGTGTGCCTCATTAAAAGTTAATTTGTGGAATTTCTTTCCTTCTTAATGCGTTTGAGCCAGTCAGTTGTGTTGTTACAAGGTAGGGTTGGTATACAGAAGATAACCCTATTTGGTAAAAGACCAAGTCCATATTATGGCAAGAACAGCTCAAATAAGCAAAGAGAAACGGCAGTCCATCATTACTTTAAGACATGAAGGTCAGTCAATACGAAAAATGTCAAGAACTTTTAAAGTTTTTGAAGTGTAGTCGCAGAAACCATCAAGCGCTATGATGAAACTAATCCCAGGGTGTTGCAGCACCCTCAGCACCCTCAGCACCCTACTTCCCACGGCTATGCATCTGTGTAATAGTTCATGTACTGTAACTCCTATGGTCTTAACATGGACTTCTTCATTATCTCCACACTCATCAGAGAGACTGTGAGATTTACAGTAACATAAAGGAGTTATTCACTGGTCTCCACAATCATCAGACAGGCTGTGAGCTTTATTGTAACCGTGCCAACGCCTCCACACAGAGTTACCATGACGACCGCAGAGGTCCTGCTCTCAACAGGAAGTGTTGTGCTGCGAGGGGTTAATGAGAGCTTCTGTGTTGCCAGAGGGAATTGGGAAAGACCCTTTGTTCCTGCTGCGTCATTCTGACTCCATCACAGGGGTTTTCCATCTTCTGACACGTCAACAATTATTTTTAGGGATCTTATTATTTTAACAGTCATTATGTCCCAGATAATCAGAGCAGTGTTAGAATTGGTTTAGTTTTCCGTCGCGGATATGTTTTTATGTTTTCCTCTCTTTGTGTGATAGTTGTCACAGGTGTTGTGTTTTCATGCACACACACACACACACACACACACACACACACACACACACACACACACACACACACACACACACACACACACACACACACACACATACACACACACATACACACACACACACACACACACACACACACACACACACACACACACACACACACACACACACACACACACACACACACACACACACACACACACACACACACACACACACACACACACACACACACACACACACACACACACACACACACACACACACACACACACACACACACACACACACATACACACACACACACACACACACACACACACACACACACACACACACACGTCTGACAAGGCTGGAGTCTGGATTATGGTGAGATATAAAAACGTTTAGTGACATCAGTCAGCCAGAGAAAAGGAACTGCATGGAGTCTTTGTTGTCCTAAATCTCTTGGCTTGGTCTCACGCAACTCTCTGGCTGTTTGGCTAGACTCCAGATCAGTGAACAATGGCAGTGCGTGCTGCTGGTGAGTGTTGTGGAGCCAGTAACACTGCTCACAGGTCAGTTCTTAAGTTATGTTGTGCATTCCAATTGGCCCCCTATTCCCTACATAGTGCACTACTTTTGAACAGGGTCCATCGGGAGCCCCATAGGGTTCTGGTCAAAAGTAGTGCACTATGTAGGGAATAGGGGGCCATTTGGGAAGCAGTTTGGTCAGGGCTGATGTTCAGCAAACTGGTCACCTCCCTGTTCTGTCAGTGCAGAGGGCCCCAGCGGGCTGATACACTGAACAAACACAGAACCACCTTGTTGGTTTTGGCAGATCATCAAGATTATCGGCTCCACCCCTTCTCTCTTTCTTCCCTCCTCTCTTTCTTCCCTCCTCTCGTTCATTCCTCCTCTCTTTCTTCCCTCCTCTCTTTCTTCCCTCCTCTCGTTCATCCCTTCTCTCGTTCATGCCTCCTCTCGTTCTTCCCTCCTCTCGTTCTTCCCTCCTCTCGTTCATCCCTTCTCTCGTTCATTCCTCCTCTCTTTCTTCCCTCGTCTCGTTCATCCCTCCTCTCGTTCATCTCTCCTCTCGTTCATCCCTCCTCTC
Organism: Salvelinus fontinalis; assembly: GCF_029448725.1. Taxonomy (NCBI): domain Eukaryota; kingdom Metazoa; phylum Chordata; class Actinopteri; order Salmoniformes; family Salmonidae; genus Salvelinus; species Salvelinus fontinalis. The sequence goes on from NC_074671.1 coordinate 62,395,244, forward strand.
GTTTATCTCTCCTCTCGTGCTTCCCTCCTCTCGTTCTTCCCTCCTCTCGTTCATCCCTCCTCTCGTTCTTCCCTCCTCTCGTTCATCCCTCCTCTCGTTCTTCCCTCCTCTCGTTCTTCCCTCCTCTCGTTCATCCCTCCTCTCGTTCTTCCCTCCTCTCGTTCTTCCCTCCTCTCGTGCTTCCCTCCTCTCGTTCTTCCCTCTTCTCTGTTGCTTTCCTCTTCTCGTTCATCCCTCCTCTCGTTCATCCCTCCTCTCGTTCTTCCCTCTTCTCTGTTGCTTCCCTCCTCTCGTTCTTCCCTCTTCTCTGTTGCTTTCCTCCTCTCGTTCATCCCTCCTCTCGTTCTTCCCTCCTCTCGTGCTTCCCTCCTCTCGTTCTTCCCTCTTCTCTGTTGCTTTCCTCCTCTCGTTCATCCCTCCTCTCGTTCATCCCTCCTCTCGTTCTTCCCTCCTCTCGTTCATCCCTCCTCTCGTTCTTCCCTC
>NC_074671.1:62400726-62403955 GCF_029448725.1 Salvelinus fontinalis
CCTCCATTATAACCACATCATGATGTTGGTTAAAACTCTGAGTCAGTCAACACCCCTCCATTATAACCACATCATGATGTTAGTTAACACTCTGAGTCAGTCAACACCCCTCCATTATAACCACATCATGATGTTGGTTCAAACTCTGAGTCAGTCAACACCCCTCCATTATAACCACATCATGATGTTGGTTCAATCTCTGAGTCAGTCAACACCCCTCCATTATAACCACATCATGATGTTGGTTCAATCTCTGAGTCAGTCAACACCCCTCCAATATAACCACATCATGATGTTGGTTCAATCTCTGAGTCAGTCAACACCCCTCCAGTATAACCACATCATGATGTTGTTTCAATCTCTGAGTCAGTCAACACCCCTCCAGTATAACCACATCATGATGTTAGTTCACTCTGAATCAGTCAACACCCCTCCATTATAACCACATCATGATGTTGTTTCAAACTCTGTGTCAGTCAACACCCCTCCAGTATAACCACATCATGATGTTGGTTCAATCTCTGAGTCAGTCAACACCCCTCCAGTATAACCACATCATGATGTTAGTTAACACTCTGAGTCAGTCAACACCCCTCCAGTATAACCACATCATGATGTTAGTTCACTCTGAATCAGTCAACACCCCTCCATTATAACCACATCATTATGTTAGTTAACACTCTGAGTCAGTCAACACCCCTCCATTATAACCACATCATGATGTTGGTTAAAACTCTGAGTCATTCAACACCCCTCCATTATAACCACATCATGATGTTAGTTAACACTCTGAGTCAGTCAACACCCCTCCATTATAACCACATCATGATGTTGGTTCAAACTCTGAGTCAGTCAACACCCCTCCATTATAACCACATCATGATGTTGGTTCAATCTCTGAGTCAGTCAACACCCCTCCATTATAACCACATCATGATGTTGGTTCAATCTCTTAGTCAGTCAACACCCCTCCAGTATAACCACATCATGATGTTGGTTCAATCTCTGAGTTAGTCAACACCCCTCCAGTATAACCACATCATGATGTTGGTTCAATCTCTGAGTCAGTCAACACCCATCCATTATAACCACATCATGATGTTAGTTCAATCTCTGAGTCAGTCAACACCCCTCCATTATAACCACATCATGATGTTAGTTAACACTCTGAGTCAGTCAACACCCCTCCATTATAACCACATCATGATGTTGGTTCAATCTCTGAGTCAGTCAACACCCCTCCACTATAACCACATCATGATGTTAGTTAACACTCTGAGTCAGTCAACACCCCTCCAGTATAACCACATCATGATGTTAGTTAACACTCTGAGTCAGTCAACACCCCTCCAGTATAACCACATCATGATGTTGGTTCAAACTCTGAGTCAGTCAACACCCCTCCACTATAACCACATCATGATGTTGGTTCAATCTCTGAGTCAGTCAACACCCCTCCATTATAACCACATCATGATGTTGGTTCACTCTGAATCAGTCAACACCCCTCCATTATAACCACATCATGATGTTGGTTCATCCTCTGAGTCAGTCAACACCCCTCCATTATAACCACATCATGATGTTAGTTCAATCTCTGAGTCAGTCAACACCCCTCCATTATAACCACATCATGATGTTAGTTCAATCTCTGAGTCAGTCAACACCCCTCCATTATAACCACATCATGATGTTAGTTCAATCTCTGAGTCAGTCAACACCCCTCCATTATAACCACATCATGATGTTGGTTCAATCTCTGAGTCAGTCAACACCCCTCCATTATAACCACATCATGATGTTAGTTAACACTCTGAGTCAGTCAACACCCCTCCAGTATAACCACATCATGATGTTGGTTCACTCTGAATCAGTCAACACCCCTCCATTATAACCACATCATGATGTTGGTTCATCCTCTGAGTCAGTCAACACCCCTCCATTATAACCACATCATGATGTTAGTTCAATCTCTTAGTCAGTCAACACCCCTCCATTATAACCACATCATGATGTTAGTTCAATCTCTGAGTCAGTCAACACCCCTCCATTATAACCACATCATGATGTTAGTTCAATCTCTGAGTCAGTCAACACCCCTCCATTATAACCACATCATGATGTTAGTTCAATCTCTGAGTCAGTCAACACCCCTCCAGTATAACCACATCATGATGTTGTTTCAATCTCTGAGTCAGTCAACACCCCTCCAGTATAACCACATCATGATGTTGTTTCAATCTCTGAGTCAGTCAACACCCCTCCAGTATAACCACATCATGATGTTAGTTCACTCTGAATCAGTCAACACCCCTCCATTATAACCACATCATGATGTTGTTTCAAACTCTGTGTCAGTCAACACCCCTCCAGTATAACCACATCATGATGTTGTTTCAATCTCTGAGTCAGTCAACACCCCTCCAGTATAACCACATCATGATGTTAGTTCACTCTGAATCAGTCAACACCCCTCCATTATAACCACATCATGATGTTGTTTCAAACTCTGTGTCAGTCAACACCCCTCCAGTATAACCACATCATGATGTTGGTTCAATCTCTGAGTCAGTCAACACCCCTCCATTATAACCACATCATGATGTTACTTAACACTCTGAGTCAGTCAACACCCCTCCAGTATAACCACATCATGATGTTAGTTCACTCTGGATCAGTCAACACCCCTCCATTATAACCACATCATGATGTTGGTTAAAACTCTGAGTCAGTCAACACCCCTCCAGTATAACCACATCATGATGTTGGTTAAAACTCTGAGTCAGTCAACACCCCTCCATTATAACCACATCATGATGTTGGTTAAAACTCTGAGTCAGTCAACACCCCTCCATTATAACCACATCATGATGTTAGTTAACACTCTGAGTCAGTCAACACCCCTCCATTATAACCACATCATGATGTTGGTTCAAACTCTGAGTCAGTCAACACCCCTCCATTATAACCACATCATGATGTTGGTTCAATCTCTGAGTCAGTCAACACCCCTCCATTATAACCACATCATGATGTTGGTTCAATCTCTGAGTCAGTCAACACCCCTCCAATATAACCACATCATGATGTTGGTTCAATCTCTGAGTCAGTCAACACCCCTCCAGTATAACCACATCATGATGTTGTTTCAATCTCTGAGTCAGTCAACACCCCTCCAGTATAACCACATCATGATGTTAGTTCACTCTGAATCAGTCAACACCCCTCC